>NC_057863.1:45755356-46027856 GCF_019393635.1 Dromiciops gliroides
GTCACAAAAACTGGCCACATCCCATCCACATGCAGACACATCTCCAAGGCTGGTAGCCTTGAATGACAGTACCCATGAGCAAACGTCACTTCCTGATGCCAAGGAAAGCCGCATGGCTTGCCCTCAGATGCCTTCTTCTCATGGTGGAGTTTCCTACATTAACTCTCCAGCTGGTGGCATCATTCCAATTGTTACACCTCACCTTATCTTCATCTCTTCAGGCTACTGAGACCCCATGGGGTGGCCATTTGGGGAGAGTAACAGGACTGCCTACAAGCTTTCCAGCGAAATAGAGAACCATGGAACCTTAACATCTACCTTGCTGCTAGGACCTCCAGACCCCTGAACACCAACATCTAGTAGGTTGATGCATTCTAATGATCCTTGGGCCTTTCCATTCACCCTTGAACTCTTATATGTGTTGTCTCTTCCAATTAGAGTGTGAATTCCTTGAGAGCAGGAATCTTCTTATTTTTTCCCATCCATTTTTGTCCCTAGAGCTTAGTGCCATGATTGGCGCATAATAAATGCTTTTTCATTCATTCGTTCATTCATTCATTCCTTTAAGGGGAGTAAGGTGGTTATGTTACATAATGGACCAAGAGGGTAAGATCACCACCATGTGTTATTCATGGAGTACTCCCAGGATCCATGGTTGATTGCTATGGGGTTTCTATTTTGGGGAGGGGTTAATGGAATTTCTATCCTATTCAGGGCCTGGAAAGAGCAAGGGATAAAAGAAGTCCTGGCCAAAAAGTGCTTTTTGACAACGTCTGTGGTTTTGTGTTGTGCCTGGAGGAAATGTGGCATGTGGCTGATAAAGATTCTATAATAACAACAACAGCTCACATTTTATAGAGGGTTTTGAGGTTTATAACCCATGTTACCCACAGTGGTCCTAAGAGGCAGACACAGAACATATTATTACTCCCATTTTATGGATGAAAGAAAGGGGAAGGGAATAAACATTTATATAGTGCCCACTATGTGCCAGGCATGGAACCAAGTGCTTTGCAATTATCATCTCATTTGATCCTCACAACTATTATACTATACTTTACAATTGAGGAAACTGAGGCAGACAGAGGCTAAGTGACCTGCTCAGGGTCACACAGTTAGTAAGTGTCTGAAATAGGATTTGAACTCAGTCCTTCCTGAGACCAGGTCCAGTGCTCTATACTCTATGATACCACTAGCTGCCTCTGATGGAAAAACTCAGAGAGATGAAGTGACTTACCCCAAGCAGTAATTAAACAGCGGAACAGGGATTCAGACCAGAGTCCTGCCTCTCCAAATCCAGGGTCCCTTGAGTTACAATGTGCAGTCCCTACTAGTCATTATTTCACAGCAACATGGAATTATTATCCTGTATAAGTGGGCCATCTTTTGAAGCACAAAGAGGTGGCCCATGTCCCCTCTTTATCAGTTCTCTATGAGGCAAAAGGACAATTCCATCTCTCTCTGTCTCTCTGTCTCTCTGTCTGTCTCTCTCTCTCTGTCTCTCTGCCTCTCTCTCTCTCTGTCTCTCTCTGTCTCTCTCTCTGTCTCTCTTTCTACCTCTCTTTTCCTTCCTCTATCTCTTTCTTTGTCCTTTTCTCTATCTCTGTCTCTTACCCACACACACCCACACACCCCTCAGGAAAACCGGTTTTAAGGGGAGCCCTGCAGATTCCAGTACCATACTGAAGCACAGAAGAAACCTAACAGTCACTGGAAGAATGGCTCTTCATCCATAGGATGAGGAGGCTGGTAAGGAATCTTTTTTAGGACTTGCTACAATTGTTTCCTACATTGGCAAAGTGCCTTCCTGCTCCCATGATTCTAAAGTCTGTTAAACAATTACTACATTCAACAGGCAGACTCAGAGTTTCCCCTTTACTCTCCAAGTTCCCAGTGCCTTGAAGAAGAATTGAGCCCCCATTGGTGAAGCCACACAAGTACAGCATGTCAAGTGTCTAAGGGCTTTATCAAAGGAAATGAACATTATCTCTCACTCCACAGGAGGCTATTGGCTTCCCTCTAATGGTGTGCTAGGCTCATTACGCTTCCTGAAAAGTTAAAATGGGGAGAACAAAGCGCCAAATTAGTTTTCCTGTTAAATCATTTCCCACGGGTTGCCATCGCTATTATTCAAGTGTTCGCTTGTCAAATAACAGAATTGGTTTTCTGTTCTATGGCTTAAGATAGCAGAACCAATCAATCAATCAATTAATCAATAAAGAAATATTAAATGCTCTTTATGTGCCATGCATTGTGCTAGGTACAAGGGATGCAAATATTAAAAAAAAAAAGAAACCATCCTTACTCTTAAGGAGTTCATATTTTATGGGAAAGCTAATGATGATGCTGATAGCAAACATTTATATAGCACCTACTATGTGCCAAGTGCTTTACAAATATTATCTCAATTTATCCTCACAAAAACTTAGGGAGATAGGTGTAATATGGGGATACTGAGGCAAAGAGAGGTTAAGTGACTTGTCCATAGCTAGTAAATTTCTGAGGCTAGATTTTAACTCAGGTCCTCCTGACTCCAGGCCCACCACTCCATCTACTATTTCAACTATGTGACTTTAAAAAGTGTTTTATTTATGCTTCCCCTTGCATTAATGTTGCTTCTCAACATGAACTCCTACCAAAGAACAATTCCTTATAACAAAGACACACAGTTGAACAAAACAGACATATTGACCATATCTGCCAATATGTGCTTCATTCTGCACCTGTAGTCCACCATTCCCTAATAAGAAGAGAAAAGGGCTTTACAGCTTCATTTCTCTGGAGTCAAGGTTGATCATGGATTGATCATCCAATTAACATTCATTAAGAACCTTTTAAGAACCTATAGCCAGCTACTGTGGCACTATGAGTACAAATACAAAAGCAAGACAGACTTTGCTCTCAAGGAGAAAGAATCAGAGAGAGAGAGACAGAGAGACAGAGAGACAGAGAGAGAGAGAGACAGAGAGAGAGAGAAAGAGAGACAGAGAGACAGAGACAGACACAAAGACAGAGAGACAGAGACACAAAGACAGAGACAGAGAGATGGAAAGACAGAAATAGGAGGATACAACATGTTCTCAGATAAGGAAAGGAAGGATATATATGTAAGTGGGTGATATGTAATTAGCCTGGAAAGATACACTGGAGCCAGATTGCGAAGGGCTTTAAATGGCAACAGAGAAATTTATATTTTATTTTAAAGTCAGATGGGAGACACTGAAGCTTCTTGAAGAGAGAGATGACATGGTCAGAAGTGTACTTTAGGAGAAGCAATTGATACCTATGTGGAGGATGGATTGAAAGGAAGACATTGGAAGCAAGGAGACCAATTAAGCAGCTATTGCAACAATCCAAGTGTGAATAGAAGGAAACAGTTGAACGAATGTGAGAGTTGCTAAAGAGGTGGAATTGATAAGACTTGGCAACTTATTGTCAATGGGAATGAGAATGAAGATTAGAGGTTGACTCCTAGCTTGAGTTACTGGGAGAACAGGGGAGCCTATGCCATAAATAGGGAATCTAGGAAAAAAGGTTCAGAGGGAAAGATGACTTTTTTATGTGTTGCATTTAAGACATCTATGGGACATCCTGGTGGAGACATCAAACACATGGTTGGAGAAGGAGGAATGGAGCTCAGAAGAGAGATGGGGGCTGGATATAAAGATTTGGGAATCATAGGACCATAGAATCATATTTCTAGAGCTGGAAGAGGCCATTATGAGCATCGAGAGAATAGGTGAATTCTTGGCAGCTGATGAGATCACGAAGAACAAGACATAGATCTAAAAGAAAAAAAGGTCCCAAAACAGAAATCAGAGGAAAACTACACAAGAAGGCTTGATAGATTGTTGATAAAGGCTACAGCATTTTCCTAAGAGTCAGAGAGGAATGTACATTCCCAGAAATTTGCCAATTTATCAAGAAGACTTTAAATTGAACATGTATTATGGCAGGAGGGTGGGGGTCAGTGGGGGAAAATGTCCAGACTGATCTATAAAATTGAACTGGACACCAGGAATGCCACAGGAAAAACAACAGTAAAGCCACAAATGAGGAACCCAGTAATTCACAGGAAAAAATAACTGAGAAGAGGGTTGGAAGTGGTATTTATGGAGTCAGAAATCTTTATATCAAAGTTCTAAAGTTAGTTTGAAATTTTAACACAATATGTTTAGACATAGCATGGTGGAGGGGCTAATGTGCTGTGCTTGGAGGTAAGAAGACAAGACATTGGCTCATGTCCTGTTGTGACAGTAACTATGTGTCCTCCTCTACTAGGGGACAGGTCATTGAACATCTGTGTGACTCAGAGGGCTCCTGACTGTCCTTGTGATCAACGAGTCACTCAACCTCTCTGGGCCTCTGTTCTCTTTTCTCTAAAATGGCCTCTAAGATCCATTTGGCTCTAAGTCTATGGTTCTTGGGACTTATCTACTAAATAATAGAGGAGTTGGTAGAAAAAATTCCCATTAACACAACATTATGATGATGATGTTATAAATAACATCTATTCTAATATGAGGGTAGCCAGGTGACGCTATGAATAGCGTACCAATGCTGGAGTTTGGGAGATTTGTTTTCTTGTGTTCAAATCTGGCCTCAGATACTTACTAGCTGTATGACTTGTGGCGAATCGCTTAACTCTATTTGCCTCATTTGTAAAATTAGCTAGAGGAGGAAATGACAAACTATTCTGGTATTTTTGCCAAGAAAACCCCAAATGGGGTCATGGAGAGTTGTACACAACTGAAATGACTGAACATTCTCATATGGTAAGGTCATAGATTTAGATATGTTAGGGATCTTAGAGCTTATCTAATCTATCCCCTTCATTTTACATAGTGAGAAACTGAGATTCACATAGGGTAAGTAACTAATCCCTACTTTCTATAGGCTAAGTCAGTAACACTCAAGGAGCTGACCAACAGGCTCAATGGAAGAACTGGGTTAGAGGTAAGCTCAATTTACTAAAAGGGAAAAACGTAACATAGCTATGTCACTGATTGACCCCATCATGGCTGTAAAATTACCACTGGGGCACCCTTCCTTGTTGTCTTTCCTTTATCCCAGTCCAGTCAATCACAGGCTATCAAAACCTTTTTGCCTGAGGTCACCTAAGAGGTAAATGATGGAGGTAGGATTGGGTCTGAGGTCATCTTCAACTCCTTCAATTATACCACATACACATACATGTATATATGTGTATGTATATTTATACACATACATACACACACATACACACACACACACACACACACACATATATATATATCTTTGTAGATTTTGCCAAGATTTGGCAGGATGTGACCCACAACTGCAATTTAAAAAAATTAATAAACATTTTTACTTAAGGTTTTGAGTTCCAAATTCTATCCCTCCTTTCTTCCCTTCCCCCTCCCTGAGGTGGTAAGCAATCAGATATAGGTTATACATGTGTAATTATGTAAAACATTACCATATTAGTAATTTTGTATAAAGAAACTAGAATAAAGAAAAAATGAAAGTGAAAAATAGCATACTTCAGTCTGGGTTCAATCAATATCAATTATTTCTTTGGACATGGATAGTCTGCTTCATCATTAGTCCTTTGAGATTGTCTTGGATCATCGTTGCTGAGAGTAGTTAAGTCATTCATAGATCTTCATGGAATAATATTGCTGTCAATGTGCACAATGTTCTCCAGGTTCTGCTCACTTCATTATACATCAGTTCATATAAGTCTTACCAGACCTTTCCTGAAATCACCCTGTTTTTCATTTCTTATAGCATAATAATATTCTATTATAATAATAAAAAACCACAGCTTGTTTAGCAATTCCCCAATTGATGGGCATTCCTTTGATTTCCAGTTCTTAACCATCATAAAAAGAACTGCTCTGAATATTTTTGTACAAATAGTCCTTTTTCTTTTTGGGGGGAATGTCTTTAGGATATAAATCTAGCAGTGGTATTGCTGGATTAAAGGCCTTTTGGGTACAGTTCCAAATTGTTCTCCAGAATGGTTGGATCGCAACTTCACCGACAGTGGATTAGTGCCCCATTTTGCCATATCCTCTCCAACGTCCAACATTTTCCTTTTTTGTTATATGTGCCACTGTGATAGATGTGAGGTAGTGCCTCAGAGCTCCCAATTATAATTTTACAATTAATAGATATTCGAAAAATAAATCTGATACAGGGCAAACAGAATAGTGCTTTATATGAAGATAAACATATGCTTGAGAGTCTACGATGCTACAGGAGGAGACATGGTAGAGAGCATTTGGCTAAAGATAAAGGAAGAGCAATGTGAATGATTTTATAGAATGTTCTAGAGACTGCTCAGCCAAACGGAGAAAATGGATGATGATGAATTTTTGATACATGTCACAAACCTGTCACAGAGGGAAGATAGGGCGATACCAAAGGACATCAAACACCCAGCTATCCTTTGAAAGTGCCATTTTACCAAAAGTAAACTATGGGATGAAGTCTTCATTTCTCTTGTTGACAAATTCATTTCTTAGAAATAATTTTTTGTGGGGAGCAATAAGGGTTAAGTGACTTGCCCAGGGTCACACAGCTAGTAAGTGTCAAGTGTCTGAGGCTGGATTTGAACTCAGGTCCTCCTGAATCCAGGCCCAATGCTTTATCCACTGTGCCACCTAGCTGCCCCCCATTTCTTAGAAATTAAAAGAAGAGCTACTTCGGGTTGGTTACATAAAAAGAATGGGGGAGGGGTGCAGCTAGGTGGTGCAGTAGATAGAGCATTGGTCCTGGATTCAGGAGGACCTGAGTACAAATCCTGCTTCAGACACTTGACACTTACTAGCTGTGTGACCCTGGGCAAGTCACTTAACCTTCATTGCCCTGCAAAAAATAAATAAATAAAAATAAAAAACAAAAAGAATGGGAAATTTGTCAATCCAATTGAACATTTTAATTCAACATTTATTAAGTGCCTATTATGTTCAAGGCATTTTATTAGACATTGGGGCTAAGAAGCCAAAAACAAACCAAAAAGTATGCCAAAGTAAGTTACATTCTACTGGGATGGGAATACAGCTTGTCTATAAGTTAAGTATAATACATCCTCTTGGGGTATCCCTTCAATTTGAACTCATACTCTTGGATTGGATCCCCATAGGGTGGCTTCTACCTTGCGTTCTCACCATATTCCTGTGGGTAGACACTTTTTCTGTAGTTCATGAGTCCCCACGTGTATCTTTCCCATGAATGATCAGCTAGTAGACATAATTAGCTGTCAGCAAAAGCATTATGTAAGATGTCATAATAAAAATGGTAGCTACAGCACATTCCTCCCATAAACCTGGGAAATACTGTCTCACAAATACCAAAAATATCCATGAGAAGAATGGACTGAACTTTGAGTAAAATGGTAGTAAATTAAGTTTATAGGATACATTGTGGCAAAGGCAACTCACAATTTATGGTACAGTTAGACCTGGAAGTCCTTTCTCTTTTCATAGAGTCTTCACATAATTCTTCTTGGGTCCAGCATTTCTAGTGAGTGGGTTGCTACCAGGGTCTATTTCATTTCATAATCCAACTGTCTTCTCTGTTTCCACAGATCATGCTCCTGCCATTTCCTTCCTTGGGTCTCTTTGTATCCATGTCTTTCTGGATTATGTATCTTTGCTTCCCTTTGAGTCTCTTACTATTCAAGCAGCTTTCTTTCAGAGCTTCATGGCCAAAAAGATGTGGGGTGGATAAAATTCTCTCACCTATTCTCTGCAGAGAACTCCTTCACAGACAGCTTTCCACTTGACAATTTTGTGATAATTCCACAAGTAGACAGAAATCCTGATCATAATTCTTTTACATACAATATTCTGGGAAATTCCAGGCTGCAGTCCAATGCTTCACAACATCTTTTGGTGAACCTTTTAAGAGTGACCCAGAAGGATGAGTGTTGGACCAGGAAAGTAAATTTATACTTGGGAGGATAGGAGGCAATAACAAAAATGGACAGTAGAAGAGGACTGAGCTAAGTCAGATGAAGCCATTGTTGTTGTCATACTTGGAACAGTGCCTTGCCCACCATTAGAATCCAATAAATGCATGAGGAGTGAATGAATGAATGACTTCCTGGGGAGTATTATGGGGAGAAGTAAATAGCTGACCCCTATCTCTGCTAGGTACTAGAAAGGAAAGGAATATGAACTATATCCGGAGGAATTGAAATGATATGTTAGGACCATTAGGTTATCTACAATAGCTTCAAAAGGATAGTTTATCTGGAGAAAAAAGGTTGAGGGGAGAAAAGTTTAATGCTATGGAAATAATTAAAAACAACAACAATAACATCAGTAATAATAGTGATGATAATAATAGCTATCATTTACATAGCACTTTAATATATATAAAGCACTTTATGTATGTTACCTCATTCAGTACTCACAATAACCCTGTGAGGTAGATACTATTATTATTCTTATTTTACAGATGAGGAAACCGAGGCAGAAAGAGGCTAAGTGACTTGCCCAGGGTCACACAACTAATGAGTATCTGAGGCAGTATTTGAATTCAGGTCTTCTGACTTTAAGACCAATCTTCTAGTCACTAAATTTACCCTTATTCCATACCTAGCCCTAGAAACAAGATAATTTCTTATCTACCTAAAAAGTCCTAGGTATCGGTGATGAAAGAAATGGACATTCTTTTCTAGGTCCTCTTTCCCAATCTACTGTAAACCAGGATAATAAGTGAGCAGAACAACGTTCAGGCTATAGTCTCTTGACTTGCAACCACATGAGCAATGGATGTTTGATTTTTAAAATTGGGAAGATTAATTTGATTTGATTCCATTGGTACTCATATCCATAATTTCTGGTATAAACTCTGTATACAAAAGTCTAGTCTTATGCACTATATGAAGCAGAGTTCACTTATCTTTCATTCCATATCAGACTACAAATTCAATGAGGGAAAGGGCAAGGTTTGAGCCTTCTTTTTGTTGCTCAGAGTGGCCAGCCCAGTGCTGGCAATCATTACTGTGGATTCCTTCCATGAAGGAACGGCAAGAATGCCCATGGTTGCATTTTTCTGCTCTTGTGTTCTACCTCTGAAATGGCAGTGAGTCTAATTTGATGCAATGCTAGATAAAAAGAGCCATCAGAAAAATCTATCTCCTATGTGCTACAAAAGCTTTCATTGAGGAGAGAAAAGGGATAGGGAAGGTGGGAAGGAACAATGGATTTGGGTCTGCATTTATGGCGTTTGTGGGTGAGTGCTTTTAAAGAGACATTCTAACTTTATAAAGACTTCTATAAGTGAATTGCTCTTAGGAATAAAACTGCTAATTAACAGGGGTTACTATGTGCTCCTAGGAGTGGTGCAAGGGGATAATAATGCATAAATCCTTAATTTATTCCTCTCTAAGACTGTCCTTCAGTTTACTGAGAGACTTCCTCAACCCTATCCCCAAGAACTAATTTAATAAAATGAAACCAGATCTAACTGAATCTAATATAGATAAATGTAAAGGTCTATAAAGTGTTTCAAAAAGTCAACATTTCAGTACAACATGAGGCAGGTGCAGCTATACAATATTTCTTGTGGAGAGGACCCAAGTATACTATATGTTAATGGGGTGAAATGGCAGCCAAAAGAGAGAAGCAAAATAATCAAAGTGAGGGAGGAAATAGTTGCATTGTACTTTGTCCTAGAGTAACATGTTCAGTTTGGTGACCGTAACAAGCTGGTGGATGCTCAGGATGGTGAGAGGTCCAGAGAATATGACTTATAAGAACAACAAAATAAGGTGCTTATGCAGTCTTAGGATACATGAAGAGGGGAACAGTGTGCAGGACTAGGGAGGTGATAGCCTCACTCTACTCCCATGCTACATCTGAAGTACTATGTTTATATCTGGGCAACATATATTAGGAAGGCCATTGATATATGAAAGTTTGGATTGTGTAAGATGAGGACAGTAAAAAAGGTGAAAGGTCGAGGCCATGTCAAATGAGGATCGGAGGAGAGAAGACTTAGAGGGACACATTAGCTACCTTTAAGTATTTAAAAGGTGGCTATGGAGAAGAGGAATCAGATTTGTTCTACTTGGCCCCAGAAGATTCAAAGAAGCAAATTTAGACTTGATTCAAAAGAAAATTCCCTAGTAACTAGAGCGACCCCAAAGTCAAATGGGCACCTTGAGATGTTCCCCCATAAGTTGGGGTCTTCAAGCAAAGGTCAGTGTATGCTAAAGTGGGGATACTAGATGGGTATTGAGGTCCCTTCCAAAACTAAGATTCTGTGAACTGGGATTGCTTGGCTTGGAGAAGAGATAATTCAGGGGAAATGGTGTCAGTCTTCAACTACTTGAAAGGTCAACAAATTAAATATGGCTTAGATTTATTCTGTTTTAGCTCAGAGGAAAGGCTAAGAAAAATGGGCAGAGGTTATAAAGAGGAAACTTCCTGGCAAAGATGGGAGAGGTGACCCAGCAAATTCCTCTTCCAAGGAGGTTTTCTGGAAAAGGCTGAATAACCACTCATCAGGTATGTTGTAGCAGGAATTCTTCATTAGGTACAAAATTAGATAGGTGGCCCCTGAGGTCCTTTTCAATTCTTATTTCAATTGGTTTACTGCCAGTGTTTTAGAGTGAGTCAAAGGGCAAATGGGATTCAAAATGTGAAACTTTTCTTTACACAGCCTAGTGGCAAGGACACTGAATTTAGAGATAGAGGACCATGGTCGTTTGACCTCCCTCTGCCTCAGTGTCCTCATCTGTGAAATTGCATTGTACTAGTTTGTTTTCAAGGTGTCTTCCAGATCTAAAGTTATATTCCTACAATGTTAGTGGTATAAATACATACCATTACTTCCTTCACAGGAATGAATCTTTCCTATATATAAGGGATATCTGTCCAGAAGCAGTCTTTGCATATGTGAGATTTACATACACAATACCAGAACTTGCATTTATATATTGTTTTAAGATTTATGAAGAACTTTATGTATATTGTCTTGTTTCTCACTACAACTCTTTGAGGTAGGTACTGTTATTATGCCAATTTTAAGCAATTATTTCCTATTTATGCTGAATATAGGTTGCTTTTTATCCATTATATCCATTATAAACTCTTTGTGGGAGTTTCAGAGGTCACAGCAGAAGGAGTGGGCAGATATGAGTGGGATATTGGAGAAGGTAAAGTTAAGGTAAATGGGGCTGAGAGAGCAGATAGCAGACGGAGACTTGTTTTTGGTAGTCTGGTATTCTGTATCATAGGGAGGGAAGAATAAGAGGGACTATGAGTTTGTTAATCAATGGCAAATGAGTATAGGCAAAGTATCAATGGATAGTAAATGCTCCATAGAAGAAGGCAGGTGAGTAAAATGTTCTCAGCCTGGCTTCAACTGGTAGTTTTGTCTAGAGGTCTCCACTCTTTTAAAAAAAATAATTCTAAATTTAACACCAAATAAAACAAGCTTTTCCAAATATAAAATAGAAAAGGAGGACTCTATGTGAGACTATGAATCTCTGTTGTGTACAGATTGTTTTTCCTTTCAAGTACATAATAAATTCAATACATAAATATGGGAAAAAGATTGTAAACCCTTTAAGGGAGGGGACTGTCATTTGCCTCTTTCACATCTTCACCACTTAAAACAATTCTTGATACAGAGTAGGTGCTTAATCATTGCTGATTTTTCTGATGAGGAAACTGAGGCTTAGGGAGTTTATGTAACTTGCCTAGGATCACACAACTAATAAACATCTAAAACAGAATTTGAATCTAGCTCTTCCTGACTCTAAGTCCAGCACACTATTCACCATTACAGTGTCATGTTCAAAGGGAAACCTACTGCTTTCCTATCATCTATTCAGGAACTATTTCATCCATCTCTAAAATCCAGCCTTTCAAAGTTCAGCTGTTGAGCCTTTTACTACAGCTTAGGTCAGGAAATGAAGGCTCCCGTTGAAAACACAGAGGAGATTTAGGAAGGCAGGGCATGATTAGCCATCTTGGCCTTTGGCCAAACTAACAGTTAGCAGCCATGGCAGAAAAACAAGCCCACATTAGCAAGCTGGGAACTTACAAAGGGCACTTAAACCCCTTTGAACAATCCACTGTGACACTAGCCTCAAAAACTTCCCAACCCATTGAAGCTGCATTTTCAAAAATCATGAGTTGGTAGGCAATTCATTCATCTGTGTCTCTGCTCCCATGAAAACAATGTGGAACAATTATCTGTATTTAAGCTGAGCAGACCAGAAGTCTGCTGGTCATTCTGCAAAATGTGGACTTAAACCCAGTCCCTCCCTAGTGGGTTCCAATGGGAATAATAATTCTTAGTTGAGCCTCTGGCAGGAATATTTGAAAAGATTGTGGAAAATGGGAGAGGTACCACAAGAAAAGCAATGTTGCCCTATTTTAAAGAAAAAGAATAATCTGCATACTGTTGACCAGGAAGCTTCACTTGGATTCCTAGACAAATCCTAGAACAGATTGTCAGAGACGGTGGGTGGACAATCCAAAAGGGAGGTAATGATTACAAAGAGCCAACATGATTTCATCAAAAACAGGTCATGCCAGACTAACCTTATTTCCTTTTTGGACAGGACTACTAAATTAACAGATAAAGGGAGTGTTGTAGTAGAGTTTGCCTAGCTTTTAGCAAAACTTTTGAAAAGATATCTCACTATTTTTATGGCAAAGATCTATTATCAATTATATAATAATATAATGAGATGGCTTCTAAATTGTTTGGATAGCTGGTATCAGAGTAGTTGTGAAAAGATCAATGTCAACATGGCAGGAGGCATCCAGTGGAGGACCCTGGGGACCTTTGCGTGACCCTCTGCTTTTTAGTAGTTCTCACTTGGGGGAGGAGCTAGATGGAGCAGTGGATAAAGCACTGGCCCTGGATTCAGGAGTACCTGAGTTCAAATCCAGGGCCAGACACTTGACACTAGCTGTATAACCCTGGGCAAGTCACTTAACCCTCATTGCCCTGCAAAAAAAAACCCACACAAACAAATCACATAGTAGTTTTTACTTGGACAAAGGCATAGATGCCCAGCTCATCAGATTAGTAGAAGAGATGTCATGCTGGGGAACATAGGCAGGATCCAAAAAAGGTTTTGACAGGCTCAAGCAGTGGGCTAAATCTAATGTTATAAAGTTTAGTAAGGATAAAAATAAAATCTTTCATTTAGGCATGAAGACAATCAACTTTGCAAGTAATAAAATGGGCGGTGTGGTTAGATAGAAGTTTTTCTTTTTAATAAAAAGGGTCTGGGGGTTTTAGCGGACACAAAATTCCATACAAGTCTTTATTGTAATGGGGGTGCCAAGCAAAGATAATGTGACCTCAGGCAGCTTTAAGAAAGGTATCTCTTGGGGCAGCTAGGTGGCACAGTGGATAAAGCACTGGCCCTGTATTCAGGAGGACCTGAGTTCAAATCCGGACTCAGATAGATACTTGACACTTACTAGCTAAAGTCACTTAACCCTCATTGCACTACAGAAAAGGGCATCTCTTTCAGGAATAGGGAAGTGATAGCTCTCCTGTCCTCTGCCCTTCTTAGACCTTCTAGAGATTGTGTTCATTTCAGACCTCCACAGGTTAAGAAGGATATTGACAGACTGGAGGGCAATGATGACGGTGAAGGGCCCTGAGTTCATGTTATGTGAAAACTGAGGTCAGATTGAAGGTGTTTAATTTAATGAACATGTATTAAGTGCTGACAGTGTGCAAGGCACTGGGCTATGCACTGGAGAGAGATAGAAACAGAGGGGTCTCTGCCTTTACAGGAGCATTGATTTGGAGCTAGGAGGAACTTTGGGGGGCATCTAGTTGAACTACCTGATTTCACGCATGGGGAAACTAAGGAACATAGAGGATAAAAACCTTAGCCAATGTCACACAGATAGTAAGTTGCAAAGCCAAGATTCAAACACAGGCTTCCTGACTTCAAATCCAATTTTCTTTCTATGAACTACTGGGTCTTCCAAATATTACTTCCTACTTTTTTGAAGTGGTCCTGTTATTGGATATCTTGTCTTCTCTCCTTTCCTTCCTTGGATACAATATATATACAAACTGAGTACACTGAGAGAGTTTTTTTAAAACTAGGGAAATAGCAGTAACTCTCATTTACTTAACTTACAAAGGGCTTTTATGTAAATGAAAACATTTGATCCACACAATAAACCGGAGAAACAGTTGTTATCCCCATTTTATAGATGAAGAAACTGATCAGGGGCAACAAGGTGGTGCAGTGGATAGAACACCAGCCCTGCAGTCAGGAGGACCTGACTTCAAAAATGGCCTAAGACACTTGACACTAGCTGTGTGATCCTGGGCAAGTCACTTAACCCCAATTGCCCCACAAAAAAAAAGAAAAGAAAAAGAAACAGCCTCTGTGAGGTCACACCGGTAAAGAAGTGCCAGCAGTAGGATTTGAATCCATGTCCTCCTGTCTCCAAATCCAGTACTCTATCCACCTCTCCTTAAAGGCTTCATGAAGAAGGTGGCATCTGAGCTGAGTCTTGAAGAAAGAAAAGCCTTCCTAAAGGTAAAGATGAGGAAATGGTTAAGTTTCCTCCCAGGTCTGAGATTCTTAAGTTTTCAATCAAATTTAACATCAGCAATCCAGAAGTCATAAACTGGAGTAGATGGCATTAGTCCAGACCCCACCCTAAGAATAGCAACTCATTCTTGCCTCCCTACAAATATTTGAAAAAACTTTTCTCAGAGTTAAACTTCTTAGAATAAAAATTCCCTAGGGTAGACATCATAATTTTATATATGCTATCACTTAATGCCCTCTCTTCCCATCAGAAACCAGGGCTCAAGAAAGGATTTGATATAAGTCCTTCAGAACTTTGTATGAATGACAATAGTGTTACCTCTCCCACAGATCCATTCTTACAAACATATTATGCCATCTCTCTTATTGTAGAATGAAAGACATTTCCTTTTTTAATTTTAAAGGAAATTCAAAGCAGATTGGAGAAAATTGTTTTGGACAATTCTAAAAGATACTTTCTAAAAAATAGCCTAAAACCACCCCGCAGCATATAGAGTAAATTGGTCGTAGAAACTGGAAGCAGAAAGACATTAAGAGGAAATTAGAGGGGGTAGCTAGTTGGCGCAGTGGATAAAGCACCAGCCCTGGATTCAGGAGGACCTGAGTTCAAATGTGGCCTCAGACACTTGACACTTACTAGTTGTATGACCCTGGTCAAGTCACTTCACCCTCATTTGCCCTGCCCCCCCCAAAAAAAAAGAAAGAAAGAAAGAAAGGAAAAAAGAGGCAATTAGAATAAAGCAAAATTGTAAAAGATTCATCTAAAATAGCAAGTAATATTCATCTATAATAGAAAGGAAAGGATACAACCTAATTCAACTTAATAAACATTTCTAAATCTGCCTTCTCCATGTTTGAGAAAAATAAAATGTTCCCTGTCCTCAAGGAGTTTACATTTTACCAAAGTTCCTGGTCTTTCCCTCCTGCATGATTTCCCCCTTTTCTTTCTCTCATGGCTCATGCACAAGCCCTACATCTCCTACTAAAGGTCTCTGAGTCATGTCTGATGAGAGAAACTGTGTTAGCAGACACCCATAATTTCAGTGAGTCCCTGGGGTCGTGGGTGATAATAATGTGAGGAAGAGAAAGGAGTGCAATTCTTTTTTGTTTTTGATTTTGTGGGGTGATGGGGGTTAAGTGATGTAACGATTGGAATAACGCCACCTGCTGGATACTTACTGTAGAAGAGTTCTGCCCATGAAGCGAAGGTCTTTGAGGGCAAGACCAGGAGTCTTTTCTTTGGTATCAGGAAGTGACGCGGACTAGTGGGAGGAGGAAGGAGGAGACTGGGGGCTCTTTCCTTGGGACTCTGGTGGAGAGCGGAGCTAGAAATGTGCTCTCACTTTAATAGATAGGAATCTAGGCCTTTCTCTCTCTTTACCAAATTCTTATTCTCCTTAATAAATGCTTAAAAGTCTAACTCTTGCTAAAGCTTGTAATTGATTGGCGACCACTCATTAGATATTTTAGACAGTTTAGCTAGAATTTTAGCCCTTAACAGATGGCTGACCACGAAGAGGAAAGCTAAACCTCAGTCTTCTTCTGATCTTCTGGTTGGGTAAGAAATTTTCTCTACCCACTCCCTTTAACTGCTCAGTACTGGCGTACTGGCTGTGTTTTCCTTTAAATTTTTTCGAATGGACCTTTTAAACTCCCTAATTATCCTATTTTTGATTTTAGTCTGTTTAACCAGACAAACGGGAGATAAGATCATTAACATGTTAATGCTTTGTTTTTGTGGATTTTCTATTTTTCTTTTTATTTTTGTTAAAAGAGCCAGCAACTTACTCACACAAGGAAATATCTCTCGCTCTCCCAACCATGCTTTTTCAGGGAAACCTGAAGAGATTCCCGCAGCTTTTCCCAGTTCTAACAGTAATTGTTGCTTTAATTTTGCATGCCTGGAGGCAATGACCCACCCTCTAGAAGCTTTTAATCCCCTAGCACCTGGAGGCAAAGTGGGGGAAGAGGAATCCAGGCCTGAGTTCAAAATCAAGTCTGATTCAAATTGCTCTGGTCCCTCCCCTCCTCTCCAGACCCCACCCTCTACTCCTATGGCCAAGCCCATAGCTTCCCCTGCCTGGGAAGTCCAGAGATCTGATGCACATGCTCAACTTTCTCTAACTACATTTGCAGCTTCAGGCTCAGCCCTTTCCCAGCCTGGCTGTGCTTCTGAGGCAACCTTAGAAAACCCTTTAAATTCCAGATATGCTTGTTTTGTTCATAATTTTGCTAACCTGCTTTTGTCTTTCATTAGTAATCTTATAAAGCATTTGTATGGTGAAAAGACTGACAGACAATATAGAGGGGTTAAAGAAGAAAAACTTAAGATGAATAAGAATGACAATCATCAACATAGTTCAAGACTCTCCTTCTTTTGCCATGGAAGGGTATATATTTTACAGAAATGTGGAAGTAAGCAGCAAGGTATTGATATGAGTATTGGGGATTTTAGATATCGGAATCAAAAGTGTTCTGAATTCACTCAGAGTAATAGTATCAGTTCAGAGGTTACATAGAATTTCTATGCTATTACACCTACATTTTGAAATTAACGGTATGGGTTTATTTTCATAGAGATTTTCATGCTTTTGAGATTGTGTCTTATACTTAGTTTTTAAAACAAGGAGAATATTTGTAAAAGCTTTTTATAGTCATGTGATCAAGTTTATATTTTATAATACTCTTATTAATATTAAGTTCATATTCATTTAGATTTCCCTAGTTTGAATTTCATTGTCTTTTATTATTCCACGTGTATTTTCTTCTATTCATTCATCTATCTAATTTTGAAACATGGTTTTGATTTCATAATACAATGTTAATTCTAGGAGTATTGTGCTCCCATATTCTGAGTTATTTGTTTTTGCTATTTTTTCTCAACTGATTATTTGATCAAACTCTTTAAAGCATTTCCTTGGCAAATTGGTTGCCAAGGCAAGTGTAAATTGATTCTAGAAGTATTATTTTTGATAAGCATATTCCAAAAAAAAAAAAAAGAGGGGAACATTTGTAAAAGTTGTCTTTGAGATTGTGTTGTGCTTTAACTTGTATTTAAATATGTTCTGATTTTTCAAAAAAGTAATTGTATACTAAGTTAAAAAAAAGGGGTATTATTTGAAATTGTTGCATAATTATATATTGTGTTCTGAGTCAAGATGTATTCACATTTTTTGCAATCATTTATTATCCTCAATTTTTAAATCCATATGAAACTTGGATTATGGGAACTTATCATTTAAGACATTAATTGCCTTTATTCTGAGTTATCAGATGCCAGTTGGCCAAGATGCCATCCAATCACAAGAGGAATACATGCAAGAGCAGACACTGAACTGTCACATGAGGGGAGACATGCATGAAGTCAAGGTATGGCTGAGGGAACGGCTTTTGACAAATGTTAAGGTTGGATTCTCTTGGTTTAATATTTTATTTTATTTTTCCCCACAATATTGTACAGATGGCTGGAAGTATTCATCCCACCCATCTCACTTCTACACCTGGCTTCTATGCTCCCTCCTATATGCCTGATGCCATGGACATCTCAATCCCATGCATCTGATTAAGTCTGACTCAGTTTCCTCCAATATGTTCGGTGGCATGGACATATATTCCATCCACCTATTTTAAGCCTGGCATACTGCATGGACAGTACATATTGCTCAAGTGTGGGAATGCTCATATCCCATCATTTCTCTGTTCTTTTATGGTAACCCCCATAATTATCTCAGGTGTCATGATAAATACAGTGTTGAATTTGGCCTTGACACCTGTTACCAATTATATTAGATTTTTTAATTTCTCATAATGGCATGAGGATAATTAGGCAGATGATGCAAAAAGTGATGAAACAAAGATAACAATTATTTTTAAAAATTAATATCGCAGCAATTGTCTTCTCAATTACCCTCCATAAGGGGGGGACTATAGTAATATTATAATTTTAAAGAATGTTTCAATTTTTGTTTTATTATATGTTTCATGTGTAACAACTAAGATTCTGAATTCCCTTAGACATGTTTTTGAGAAATTTCATTGTTTGATTTGATTATTGACAAAGCTATTTTAAAGTTGTGTTAAACTCAATTTTGTAGGAAATTTCCTGGCTGATTACCAGTATCCACACATCAACCCCTGAAAAGACTTCCATTCCACGACTACACCTAGAGGACATCTGAGAAAAGACTTTCAGAGACTTTAAATGAACAGTTTTGTTTTGTTTTTTTTTTCTCTTTTCTTTTTCTGTTATAATATACACCATCTGTAATATGTATTTTCTGCAGAGGCCCTCCCTTTGCAAGACCAATGTCAAAGCGTCGGTTCATGAGGACAAAAAATCGCCCCTCTGGACAAAACTTTCCTCTCTTCCTTTTCTATATTGTTGTTCACATATTATTAGTTAGCAATAGTTATTATATTGTTTTTACTGTTCCGTCAAGGAAACATTTTGTTTCTTGAGGAACAACAGGGGGGACTGTAATGATTGGAATAACGCCACCTGCTGGATACTTACTGTAGAAGAGTTCTGCCCATGAAGCGAAGGTCTTTGAGGGCAAGACCAGGAGTCTTTTCTTTGGTATCAGGAAGTGACGCGGACTAGTGGGAGGAGGAAGGAGGAGACTGGGGACTCTTTCCTTGGGACTCTGGTGGAGAGCGGAGCTAGAAATGTGCTCTCACTTTAATAGATAGGAATCTAGGCCTTTCTCTCTCTTTACCAAATTCTTATTCTCCTTAATAAATGCTTAAAAGTCTAACTCTTGCTAAAGCTTGTAATTGATTGGCGACCACTCATTAGATATTTTAGACAGTTTAGCTAGAATTTTAACCCTTAACAGTGACTTGCCCAGGGTCACACAGCTAGCAAGTGTCAAGTGTCTGAGGCCACATTTGAACTCAGGTCCTCCTGAGTCCAGGACCAGTGCTTTATCCACTGTACCCCCCCCCCCCCCAAGGAGTGCAATTATTGCTTCCCATTTCTTCTTATCCTTTGATCACCACCTTTATTTGCCTCTGCCTCATTAATCTCTTCTTGCTCTTGGCTCCTTTTTGAAGGCAGCTCTTGTCAGAGAAGAAATTTCGGAAGGGCAAAGTACCAAAAATTAAAGGGATAACACTTCCTTCCCTAGTGGGCTTACTGTTGTTGTTCAGTTATTTCAGGCATGTCTTCATTTGACGTTTTCTTGGCAAAGATACTAGAGTGGCTTGACATTTCCTCCTCCGGCTCATTTTACAGAGGAGGAAATTGAGGCAAACAGGGTTAAATGACTTGACCAGGGTCACACAGCTAATAAGTGCTTGAAGAGAGAAAGATAAGTCTTCCTGACTCTAGGGCCAGCACTCTATCCATTGTACCACCTAGCTGCCTCTCTGTCCCCCTAGTGGACAGTCACAGACAATTTAGTTGCAGGCATCAAATGTAAAAACAAGCAGACCCCTGAAGACAACATCCTTTTCATTCCTGGATCCCATGTTTCTCCATTCTTTTGTTCTAATAGCACATCAAAAAATTTTTCTCCTTTATATACAAATCACAGCAGAGTTCTTTTGGAGGCAAAGCCTCAGTAAACTCAAGTTATAATAGCAACATCCAGAGAACTAAATATTTGGCTCCAGGGATTACAACCTCATTTACTTTATCAATCTATGCCTCTATAAGTGGGCTGGTATGAGAACGGCACCCTTGTAAGACATGACACCATTATCAGTATAAAGAACTCCTTGAAATTCAAGAGGATTGGGGCAGTTAGGTGGCGTGGTGGATAAAGCACTGGCCCTGCATCCAGGAAGACCTGAGTTCAAATCTTGCCTCAGACACTTGATACTTACTAGCTGTGTGACCCTGGGCAAGTCACTTAACCCTTGTTGCCCTTCAAAAAAAAACCCGAAAATCAAGGGGATGCCCATCAATTGGGGAATGGCTGAACAAGCTGTGGCACACAATTGTGATGGAATATTATTGTAGCATATTATTAAGAAATAACTAGCAGGATGATTTCAGAAAACCTGGAAAAACATATATGAACTGATGCAAAGTAAAGTGAGCAGAACCAGGAGATTGTTGAACACAATACAGAGTATTGTATGATTGAGCAAAATGATTGAGCTATTCTTTTTTTTTTTTGGTAGGGCAATGAAGGTTAAGTGACTTGTCCAGGGTCACAAAACTAGTAAGTGTCAAGTGTCTGTGACCTATTCTTAGCAATACAATGATCCAAGACAATCCCAAAGGACTCATGATGAAACATGCTATCCTCCTCCAGAGAAAGAATTGATATTGCCTGAATACAGACTGAAGCATATTATTTTTCTTTCTTTCATATTCTTCCATCCTTCCTTTTAACATGTAATTCAGGGGGGAGTGTGTGTATGGGGGAAAGAACTCCTTGTCTTAGCTCTTTAGAAACCCAAAGAAAGGCCAGGCTCTATGGTACAACAAAAACCACCCCAAAACAAAAAGACAAAAGACAAAAAGTTAAAAACCCCAACCCCCAAAACAAAACAAAATGCTATTCCTTTTTCAAGATGACCAGAGGGAAAGATTTCAAGAATAGCATCAAAATCTTTAGGTGTCCGAATATGCCTGATTCTTCTATAAGAGGGAGGTTGTGATAGTAACCCATAGGTATTCCAAAGAGCTTGGACTATAGGGTGGGCAAGCTAAGGGAGCTAAGGACTCAGGGCAGAAACTGAAGGACCCATCTCTCCAGATCTGCTGTGGGTTCAGTGTCACCCCTACTCTACCAGTCCCCCCCCCCTTTTGCAGCAATGGCAACTCTATCTTTTGATAGTTTCTCCCATGGACTACATCCCTAGTTGCATATATTCACTGCAGGAACTCTAGGTAGAACATTCTCAGCATGGTACAGTTGAAAAGGTGGTGACTCCTGAGTCAGATGACATGGGTTAAAATTTTGCCTTTGATGTTTACTACCTGCATGCCTCTGGGTCAAACCCCAACCCAACACACACACACAAACACAAACACAGCTTCTTTATATAGGTACCAGAATTCCTGGCTCTTACAACTGCTCTCTTCCCCATTTGACTCATTGTTTGAGGCTTTCCCCCCACTCCTTTCTTCTCTGTCTCCCTGTGCTCCTTCTTCTCTCTCCCTAATGATGTTTTTACTCCCTCCCTTCTGGAATTTGCTTTCCACTCACTTCCTTCTTCCTCTTCCTCACTATATCCTCTGCTTGGCTGGCCTTTTCCTTTCCTTTCCCTGGACTTGGTCTCTCCCTCAGATCTCTTTAGGTTTTTTCCTCTCTGCAGTCCCTGCTTCTATCCTCTTCACCTTCACTGCTCATATTTTATCATTGTTTATCAGTTTTCTCAATCCCAGAACCCTTCTTGTACCTACTGTTCTTTTTCTCAATCAACCTTTTCCATTCCCCTTTTCCTAGTTGGGTCTTTGGCTCATCCTCTTCATTACTCCTCTTCTCCTTTTCTTCCTTTACCCTTCTGTTCCTCCCCCAACCCATCATAAAAAAAACATCATTGGTCCCACAGACATCATTTGTAGATGAAGACAAGCAGTAAACACATTGGAGAAGGCTCATAAGCTATGGCTTTGAGTGAAGGATCATGGAGTACTTTGAAATGGGGTGGCTATTTTGGGACTCACATTTGAGAAGGGGGTAGCTCAGGTAGTACATATGACCTTGAGTACGTTTATATCTCTTAGCCTTAATGTCTTCATTTGTAAAATCAATTTAGGCCTTTCAGTTTCTGTCCATATTGAAAAATTACATGACTTTATGACTTTGAATTTATTAATAATAAAACAGTCTATCATCTATTGTGTAATTTAAAATTCTAAATGTGGGTTCTAATTTGTTCCCCCAGTTTTGGGGGGAAACTGACTAATCAGTCCCTCTTTTTAATCTTATTGAGATGGATATATTTTGTTTTTACATCATTATAAATTCTGGATATAGTCTTCCGCACTATCCTTACCCAGCATACTTTCCTTTTTTTCTTTTAAAATGAGGGGAAAAAGGCAAACATAAACAATAACTCAATCATGTTGTACAGTAAATGTAATATCCCCTACCTCATCAAAGAAGGAAGGGAGGTCCATTTTCTCAGCTATTTTCTGAGGCCAAGCTTGGTCAATTGGTGATCACTTTTCTTTTTGTAGTTGTTGCTAGCATTCTTTCCATTACTATTGTTGTAGTCATTGTGTATATTGTTTTTCTGGTCCTGCTAACTTTACTCTGCATTGGTTCACTTAAGTATTTTCTTGCTTCTCTCAATTCAACATGTTCATTATTCTTTTGGCTCAATAATATTCCATTATATCCATATACCAAAATTTGTTTAGTAATTCTATGATTAAAAGGCACCATTTTGTTTCCAGTTCTTTGTTACCACAAAAAGTGCTACTGTAAATATTTTGGTATCTATGAAACTCTTTTTTTCTGCCAGAAACCACTTGTATCCACCTTTTGCTACAGCCTAGGAAAGGACTGAACAAGGGCACCTTCTGGCTTGGATTTGGTTGCTAAGAACAAGAATCCCCCACACAGTGACTTGAAACACCAAAGGAAATCTATACCTTCAAAAACAACTATGCTCTTGGGTGTGGGGTCATAATTTCAGTGTTCTGGACCTAGAAATGCATTCTAAAGATTCTACTTTGTGTGTGTGTGTGTGTGTGTGTGTGTGTGTGTGTGTGTATATATATGTATATATGTATAAATACACATACATATAGCACGTATACATATGTGGATATATGCAAGTATATAAATATACTATATATTCTATATTTGTATATTCCTATGAAATCTATACATATCTATATATCTTTAATATATACATACACATATATAATAAGTTAACTACTTTATTTCTTTCCCCCAGCCTCAACATTTGTGTTATTAATGATTCCCCAGGACATCAAATAATGATGTAATAGATAGAATACTGAATTTAGAGTCAGGAAGACCTGGATTCCAATCCTGCTTCAGACTCTTACTAGCTTTTTGAACCTGGGGAAATCCCTAACCCTAACCCTAATTTCTCTACTTCCTCATCTGTAAAATGAAAGGTTTGTACATGGTCCTTTTAGCCCTAAGTCTGTGATTCTTTTTTTTTTTTTTTTTTTTTTGGTGAGGCAATTGGGGTTAAGTGACTTGCCCAAGGTCACATAGCTAGTAAGTGTTAAGTGTCTGAGGCCAGATTTGAACTCAGGTCCTCCTGACTCTAGGGCTGGTGCTCTATCTACTGCGCCACCTAGCTGCCCCTAAGTCCATGATTCTATGACCCCACATATCTTGTGCCACCCTAATGTCAATAAATACATATCATGAAAACACGATGGAAGGAAGAATGGTATTACATGGAGTGGTAAGCTATAAGAACGAGGTTGTAGATAATAGATCATTTCTGGGTTCTGCATTTTTACTGGCTTGACCCATACCTGGGATGCTATCCCTCTTCATCTCTACCTCCTGAATTCCCTAGCTTTCTTCAAGTCCCAACAAAAATCTTACCTTCCACAGGAAACCTTTCCTAATCCCTCTTGATTCTACTCCCTTACCTTCATTGATTATTTCCAATTTATCCTGTATATAACTCGTCTGTACATATTTGTTTTTCATTAGACTGTGAGATTCATGAGAACAGGAGCTGTCTTTTATCTTTCATTGTAATCCCAACACTTAGCATAGTACCTAGTACATAGTAGACATTTAAGAAATGTCTAAATGCCTAATGACTGACTGATCAGCTGAATGTTTGGTTACTTTACAACAGAGCTAAATTAGTGTTACTGATAATTTTACAAGTCAACCAATGGTTTATTTGTTCCTTTGTTTTTATCAGTGATGGGATGGGGCAGATATAAGGAATGGTCTGGATAAAGAAACCATTGAGGGACAGCTAGGTGGCGCAGTGGATAAAGCGTCGGTCCTGCATTCAGGAGGACTTGAGTTCAAATCCAACCTCAGACACTTGACACTTACTAGCTGTGTGACCCTGGGCAAGTCACTTAACCCTCATTGCCCCGCAAACAAGCAAACAAACAAACAAAACAAAAAACCATTGAAACTAGTAATATCTGCCAGGAATGAGAAAGTAATACAGAAAGATTCTAACAGTAACCAGTGGGAGAAAGTCTAAAAGGCAGATGGAATGTCAGAGAAGTCTGGGACACTGGAAAGACAGACTGAATCAGACAACTGATAATCAGCTCCCTGATACTCGCGGTATCTTGTGTCCTGGCCATTGGCTTTCCCACCTTGAATCTCTGTTCTCCTACAAGTAGTTTCCTGTGCTGATGTAGCCAGATGCATCTAGACACTCTAGAGAACCCCCAGGCACCCACCTAGACCAGTCTGTATAGTTTTTACTTGATTAGGTCATGATTTAGACCATGGTCTCCTCTCCCTATGAGGGTATCAGTTGATCTTGTCCCTTTGCCTCCCAAGCCTGGTGATCATCCTAACCACAGGCACGTGAGGGTGATGTTGTCTGACTTGGCTAGCCAGGGCAGCCAGGCACTGACAATGGCCAAGCCACTGGTCATATCCCAAGCCCCCCAGCAGGGGGCTTCAGAGACCACAGAGCAGTAAAAGAACCAAACCCTGAGCCAAAGGGGCAGCTGCTATCTAGCAGAAAGCAAACTTCTGATCTGAGGGTAACAGTGGTTGGAATCAGGTTCTCTGGTCTCTATCAAAACATAAAATCACCCAGATTCTTTCTCTGGGTAGCCAGAGGACCTTGCAATGCAAATTACTCATGGACCTCTATGTAGATTCCCTTGGTTTTGGCCTCTAGGCTACCCCTTAATTCACAGACCTTAATCCTTTGTTAAACACCACGGAGGGATTCCTTTAGGAGTTATAAAAGACTTTTGGTCTCTACCCCATCACTAATCTCTTGGGCCAATCACACACCTTAGAGCCAAAATTGAGAATTAATGCAAACAATGGCACAATTAGGATCAATGTTTCATGGCAGAATATGCCAGTTCCTCTTAGGACCCTAAGTCAGGACTTTGCAAAGAATATACCTCCGTCATGGTATATTATATATATATATATATATATATATATATATATATATATATATATATATATATATATATATTAATTCTTGGAGGCTTTGGCTATGTCAGTCTGATTAATAAGCCCTAGTGGTCATGGCTATTAACCAGCTCTGTGTCATGCACTGATCCCCATTTTGAATTGTGACCAAATTTGGGGTGATCTATACTATGGCCTTCAGGCTGGAGATGCCCACTCCTTACATCCTGAAATTCCACGGGTCTTTGTTATGATGTGTTTGCCTTATTCCAAACTATAAATTCTGAATTCTTGCCTATCATTAATAATTGTGAGTAGTTGCTCAGGATATCTTTAATTCATGAAAGTAATGGAGCCACTTCCAATACTTAATGCACTTGGGATGTCAGCCCAAGGAGAGGGTAAGACAGTCAGTGTATGATGTGTAACCCCCAGAATTGGTAGAGGGATTTCATCTATGTCATTCCAACAAGCCATGGCATGAATATTAAGGGAGGTGTTCTTGGCAAGAAACGGTGTCTGATTCTGTAACTTTGCTGGAGCAGCTGAGTCAAGATGGAGTATGATAGATGCAAGAATGACCATGCCAACATGTTAGTGCCAAATGGGGAGTAGGAAACATATGCCACCAACATGAAAGATCTAAGATTTGATGATGCAAATTGAGTCAAACAAATACTATACTCCCCAGCTCTCCCACTAGTTTCCTTCTTGATGTGGCACTGATCCCTCTGCCTTAATCTAGATACATACTCCCATCTTCCCACTGCTTCAGCCCTCCAGAGCAGAAGTTCTTAACCTGGGGTCCATGAACATCTGTGCATATTTGTGTGTTTATATACATACACACATATACATTCATAGAATTATGTCAATATTATTTATTTTCTTTATGATCCTATGAATTTTGTTCTATAGACTTGAAAAAATTATTCTAAGGAGTTTTTAGGCTTCACATAATACAAAAAATTTAAGAACTCCAATTCTACAACTTGATACTTCAAAAGAAAGCCCAAACAAGTCTGAACATCAGCTTATGTTTGATTAGGTCCAGTTCCTGGATCAAGAAGTAGGTGGCATGGAACTGGCTGAAGATATTGGGGTTCAGCAGAAAGACTTCATCTCCAGGACTGTCAAGTATGAAAAAATGTAAGGGTTTTCAATCTGTAGGAACTGGAATACCAGGGTACCAAAGAGGGAGTCATGAGCAAAGAAAAAAGTCAAGGTTCAAGGTCAAAGTAGGATAAGCATAAGGTTGTTTTGATGTTGGGTTATCTAAGCTATAGATCCTTATATTTTTCCCTGTGCGGGGGCAAAATGTTCCCAGGACTTAGCAGTAGAACTGAGCCTACATGTAGGGCTTAAGTAGACTCATATGTGGAAACTAAACAAATTCTAGGAGAAAGATCAAGGATCCAGGCACTCCATTCCAAGTAATACTTCCCCCCGCCCCACCTCGGGTAAAAGATTCCAAAAAGATCAGTAGTCCACAAGCTATGGGTCACGTGGCATGGTGATTATTCATGTGTCCCACGATAGTGACCAACCATGCATGGACACTTCTAGGGCACCACCACCACTATCAGGAACCATTTCCATGAGCCAGACAAAAGGGATTCATTTTATTCTCCTTGGCCAGTGCATGCAGAAGCAGGAAGGAAAGGTAGATTGTTGAGTAGGCAGACTTTGTCCTATTGACAGGAAAAACTTCTAAAAATTAGAGCTATCCAGGAGTAGCTAGGTGGCACAGTAGATAAAGCGTGGGCCTTGGATTCAGGAGGATCTGAGTTCAAATCGAGCCTCAAACACTTGACACTTACTAGCTGTGTGACCCTGGGCAAGTCACTTAACCCTCATTGCCCCACAAACAAACAAAAAACAATTAGAGCTATCCAAAAAATGGAATGGCCTGCCTTGAGAGATCATGGATTTTTCCATACTGGAAGTTTTCAAGTAAGGGCTGGGTGATCACTTGTCCATTTTGATGTAGACGCAATCCTTGTTCTGGCATGGGTTGGACTAGCTTGTCAGTGTGGTTTCTTCTAGCTATAAGATTCTGTGACTTATCACCACAAGTGTCATCTTATAGTACATATTATTGTATATAATTAATATATAATATATTACTTCTCTTCAACCATCTTCTTTCCCCCCTCTTCCCACCCCATATCTAACATGCTCTTCAACTGTTGGTCATCAAAACACATGGAAACAAACATATACACACGTTATCTTCCCAGAGCAAGAGATGAGTTAATAGAGATTGCCAACCTGGACTAAAGTGAAAACTTTACTGTACATTTTTTTTTAAATAAAGAATAACTCCAAAAAAAATGACAACAGATGGGAACAATGTTGGAAGAGTTATAGAAAAACTGGCATGCTAATACACTCTTGGTGGAGTTGTGTTAATCCAACCATTCTGGAAAGCAATTTAGAATTGTGTTAAGAAAGTGACAAAAATATCTCAGAGATATAAAATAGAAATATAAAATATCCCAGAGATCTCACCACAAGTCATATATTCCAAGGGGGTCAATGATAAAAAGAAAGGTTCTGTATGTGCCAAAATATTTATAGCAGCACTTTTGCATTAGTAAAGAACTGGAAACAAAATAGATGCTCATCAACTGGGGAATGGTTATACAAGTCATGGCACGAGAATGTCATGGAATATCACTGTGCTGTTAGAGACAATGAATATGAAGAATTTAGAGAAGCTTGAAAAGACTGATCCCCAGTGAAGCAAGTGAGACAGGAAAATAATATATACAATTGTAATATATACAAAACAACATACAATGGAAAAAACCCAGCAAAATAATTGAAACTGAATGCGGTGAGAGCCTAACAACCACAACTTGACTTCAAAGAATAAATATGAGAAGGAACCACCCACATCTCTTTGCATGGGTGGAGGACTAAGGGTAAGGAACACTACAAATAATATCAAACTTTTTCAATGTACTGGTTGGTTTTGTTGTAGTTTTCCTTTATTTTTTTATTCTTTGTTGATCTTTTATTCTTTTTATTTTTTTTTAAGTGAGGCAATTGGGGTTGAGTAACTTGCCCAGGGTCACACAGCTAGTAAGTGTTAAGTGTCTGAGGCCAGATTTGAACTCAGGTACTCCTGGCTCCAGGGCCAGTGCTCTATCCATTGCGCCACCTAGCTGCCCCGATCTTTTATTCTTTTTATTTTTTATTCTGACTGTCTGGGAAGAGGAAGAGGAAAGACACTGGGAAATGTTTATGATTTCAAAGTAAAGGCTACAAATAAAATTTTATTGAAAAGTGACTAAATGAAAGAAAACTCGAGTGTATACTTTTTAAAAAATATATCTATATCTATCTATCTATCTGCCCCATTTTTGCCTAGTCCTGTTTATCAACTTTATCCTGACTATAGTAAATCTTTTCCTATTATATTTTTAGTTTCTCTGATTTAGGCAAAGCCCACTCCACAGTTTTGTATATGGGTTAAATCCAACATATAATCTTGTTTTAAAACAACTCTCGCCTTCCTTTGCCTCATCTTAAAGCTCTGCTTTCATCTAGTGAGTTTTCCTTCTGTTGTTCCCCCATAAGCACTTTAGAGAAATGCTTGCCTTCTAAATAAAGGACCATAATCTCACAGGATCACAGTTTAAGATTCCTGAGAAGAAAAGGAAAAAAATGCTTACATACATACAAACATACATACACACATGCATACATATGTATATGTATACATGTGTGTGTATGTATGTGTATCTTGAAAGAAAGGGATTCTTTTTAGACTTTGGCTAGTAAAAACTCAAAGGCTTTAGGAATGGAAAAGGATCTTGGAAGCTGTGAATTTATTATCCTTCTCTGCCTGCTGTGGCCATCTTGCTGCCAATCCAACTGGGCCAGATTTCCATCTTATGTAACGTGATGGAACAATTCAACTTCAAATGAACGTGGCCGATTTCCAGGAAGCTCTATAGGACAGCACTAAGCTGTCATATAAGCATCTAGGGAAACTTGGAAAACTTAAAGTGAGGTTAAATACCCTGTGAGATTTTGTCCCAGGGGAAATGAACATCTGGGTCAAGAAGTACAACATCCATCATACTTTCACATTAGAGAAATGGGAATCCAGTACATGACTATTATTATTCTTTAGGAGGAAATCCAATGTGTTCCGCCGGCTCATTTAGCCAATCGATTCACTCACTTAGAAAGAATGGGAAAAGCAACTCCAGTCATTTTTGAAGGTCAAGAGGGGTTGAGAAAAAAAGTAAGGCTCAAGGATGACACCAAAATTTGGAAACTAAGTGACTAAAAGGATGGTGGTACCCTCAACAGAAAAAGAGAATCTTGGAGGAGGGTAAGGGGGTGGGAATAGGAAGATGTGCTTACACATCCCTTGTGATCTTATTGCTCCATGGATCAGTTGCAGCTGGGATTTGTTTGACATTTTAACATTCTAAGAATGCTCCATAGAACACCAAGAAACTACAGGTGTTGAAAACGTGGGCTTTTGTGGCAGTGAGCTGCTTGTGATCATTGAGGGATCTGCTCAGTTTGCCATATGTGATCCAGAGCCACATCTTCCCTCTATTCTGTTCTAGATTCAGCTCATCATCTCTCCACATGCCTGCTGATGACTTGCTTATTCAGCCGCACCCAAGCTTTATAACTAATTAGTCGTCTGACCCAGAGGTATTCATTTCACAGTTTTTTTTTTTTACCTCATTTTATTGATCTATAGAATGGTACCAATAGCAGTTTCATGTGGTATTATATCTCATTGAGCTTCATTTTCCCAAACTTTGAAGAGTATATAAGTTCATACCTATAGGATTGCATCTTTCAGTACTCTAAATGTTGATACCACCTCCAATGGTACATGTCACAACCTAAACACACCACCAAATCCCATGTGACTCATGCACCTCTTACCACATATCCTTCATGGAAGACTCACCCAATACACTGGATGTCACTATCTAGGTCTTTTAGCATGCTTTGGCTGTCAATATTAAGTCTATTCATCTCTTGCTCTTGCTACTCCATCACCCAGCTTCTTTTCCCATTTTATCTCTTCTGGGTGACATTTGTTGAGTGTAACTCCTTGCCAAAAGTCATTATGGGTAATATATAATGACATACTAGTATCTATTCTATATTGTTTCCTCATTATTTTGGTCATCATGAATTTTGATTCTTCTGAAATTGTGGTGTTCTATGATTTCCAGTAATACAGCATCATTGAAAGTAGTGTTTAAAATATGGATTTTTATATTAGCAATCAGCTGTGATCATTAAAAATAGTATACAATTTTTCAAAGGCAGTCCAGTCCCCTTTCTTCTTTCTACTCAATTCTAGGCTGATTCAATTGTGTATCCACTGTGTCTTGCTTGCTTGCTTGCTTGCTTCCTTCCTTCCTTCCTTCCTTCCTTCCTTCCTTCTTTGATTCCTTCTCTCTTTCCTTCTCTCCCTTCCTTCCTTTTTTCCTTCTTCCTTCCCCCCTTTCTTTCTTTCTTCCTTCCTTCCTTCCTTCCTTCCTTCCTTCCTTCCTTCCTTCCTTCCTTCCTTCCTTCCTTCCTTCCTTCCTTCCTTCCTTCCTTCCTTCCTTCCTTCCTTCCTTTCTTTCTTTCTTTCTTTCTTTCTTTCTTTCTTTCTTTCTTTCTTTCTTTCTTTCTTTCTTTCTGTTTTTAACATTAATTTTTAAAATTTTTGAGTTCCCAATTCTCTTCCTCTCTCCAGTCCCTCCCCTACCCATTGAAAAGGCAAGCAATACAATATATATTATATAAGTACAATATCTATCAAAAATAAACACCATAATGGAAGAAATCATGAGACTGGGCTAGAGGAAGACTGCACAAAGTTGTTATCTCTATAATTGCACATGTCAAGGAATCTGCTATGATCTTTTTTGTTTGTTTTTGGCTTTGGTTTTGCGGGGCAATGAGGGTTAAGTGACTTGCCCAGGGGCACACAGCTAGTGTCAAGTGTCTGAGACCGGATTTGAACCCAGCTCCTCCTGAATCCAGGGTCGATACTTTATCCACTGCACCACCTAGCTGCCCCTGCTATGATCTTTTTTTTTTTTTTGTGGGGCAATGGGGGTTAAGTGACTTGCCCAGGGTCACACAGCCAGTAAAGTGTCAAGTGTCTGAGGCCGGATTTGAACTCAGGAACTCCTGAATCCAGGGCCGGTGCTTTATCCACTGCGCCATCTAGCCGCCCCCCTCCCCCTGCTATGATCTTAACACAAGCATATGAGACATCTTGCTGGAAAAGAATCTTAAAGGCAAGGATTCTTAACATTTTGCATGTCCCTTGATTTCATTTTTAGCAGTCTGTTGAAGCCTATGGACCCCTCCTTAAAATAATGTCTTTAAATGCATACCTTGAATTTATGTACTAAATGCATAGGATTATCAAGGAAACTGATGATATTGAAATACAGTTTCCAAATTTAAAAAAAAGAAGCGCACAGGCCCTAGGTCAGGAACCCCTGCTAAAGCTTCATTTTATTCCCCAGCAGCAAATACTTTTTTATAATCCACAGGCAATAAGCACAGTGATTGCCTTGCCAAGCAGACAGACATGGCAGCCAAGGGCAACAGCAATTTAGAATATAACCTCATTTACAAGATCTTGCAGAGCAGGATGGTAAAAGAGTATGAGCAATATTGTTCCATAAAACAGCAATGCACAGTGGAGAGAAAAATGAGTCTGCAGAAAGGTTGGCATGAGACACAATTAAGCCAGATCACCCCAAAAGCATTTAAAGATGAAACTGGAAGGGGGACAACAATCAGACAAAAATGGAACAGTTCTGTCAGCATTTCTATAACCAACTGTTTTCATCATTGATGACAGTGGAACCATCATATTTGGACTCTAACACCTCAGTCCCTGATGTGCCATATGAGGAAGGGGAAGAAATTGTTTTATACAAGCAAATTGCCACTGTGTCCTAGAGCATCATGGTGGAGCCTCCAGGGGAAACCTTGAAAGAGGACGAATGACGTCATTCTGGTTTAACAATGAGCTAATATATTTAATCTATTTAAAAAAAACTTAAATCTTCCTTTACTTTATAAAATTAGGACAAAGTAACTACTATGTATTCAGGTGGGCATCCATAACCTTCTGAAAATGAAATTTAAATAAGAAGACTTTGGAGCCTCTACTTGACTTTGATGTAGAAGGGGATGTTTCAGTTAAAAGATAATTGCAGAGGCAGCTAGGTGGCACAGTGTATAGACCACCAGCCCTGGAGTCAGGAGGACCTGAGTTCAAATCAGGCCTCAGACACTTGACACTTACTAGCTGTGTAACCCTGAGCAAGTCACTTAATGCTCATTGCCACCCCCCCCCAAAAAAGATAATTGCACTCACTTCATGTGCTTGATGTACACTTTTAAATTTGAGGGAGAAAAAAACTATATTTAATTCAGTTATATTAAACCACTCTGGGAATCAGTTGCCTCATATATAAAATGGAAATAATATTTGCAATGCCCTCCTCACAAAGTTGTTGAGAAAGCATTTAGCTTTGCTCAAATAGATTTGCATGGTTACTATTATTGTCATCGTTGTTGTCATCATCATTGTCATCATCAGAATCATCATAGAATATGGTTGCTGATGCTTATAGAAAAATTCCACTACTTCTAAAACACATGGTTACTTATTTACTTATTTTTGCCTTGTAGCTTTGATCCGTTAAGATGATACAAATAAATGAGGCCAGCCCCAGGCAAATTGAAAAGTAAATAAAATTCTGTTTGTCTCATGTCTGTCCTTATCTCTTTGCTTTTGTTTCCTCTCTTCCCAGATGCTCAATGTCCTCAAACAGATCTCCAGGACAGGAAGGAAAGAAGTCATTGAAGAATTTTTTTAAAAAATTGACCCTTCCAGTTTATACTCCAGGATCAGTGCCCCATACACCACAATGACCCTTCTTCTTACATCGGCATATCTGAGCTGGGAAGAAAACTGGAGGTGATTTAATTCAATTCTTTCACTTTTACATATGAGAAACAAAAAGCAATGAAGTAAAGCAACTTATCCAATGTCACACAGTTGGGGGAAGCTAGGTGGCACAGTGGATCAAGCACTGGCCATAGATTCAGACGGACCTGAATTCAAATCCAGCTGTAAATACTTGACACTTACTAGCTATGTGACCCTGGGCAAGTCACTTAACCCTCATGCCCTGTCAAACAAACAAACAAACAAATAAACAAACAAAACAAAACAAAAAAACAATGTCATACATTTGACTGGTGGATGAGCTAGACAAACACTCAATTCGATGTCCTTTCTTGTCTTTTTTTCCCTTCCTTCCTTCCTTCCTTCCTTCCTTCCTTCCTTCCTTCCTTCCTTCCTTCCTTCCTTCCTTCCTTCCTTCCTTCCTTCCTTCCTTCCTTCCTTCCTTCCTTCCTTCCTTCCTTCCTTCCTTCCTTCCTTCCTTCCTTCCTTCCTTCCTTCCTTCCTTCCTTCCTTCCTTCCTTCCTTCCTTCCTCCCTTCCGCCCTTTCTTCTTTCCTTTTCCTTTTCTTTCCTTTCCTTTCCTTTCTTTCCAATGCTTATCCATTATCAACCTCCCACTAACATTCCTTTATCGAAAAAAGAAAAAAAGGAAAAACCAAGTGCTTCTAACAAATATGCATTTTCAGGCAAAACAAATCCCCAAATTGGCTGTGTCCTAAAATGTAAATCTTATTCTGTATCTTGAGTCTATCTTCTCTATGTCAAGAAGTGGGTAGCATGTTTTATCATCAGAGTTCTAGAATCATAGTTGGTCACTGAATTAATCAGGGTTCTCCAGTCTTTCAAAGATTCTTTTCTTTATGAAGTTGTTTTTTTCTTGTATAAAGTGTTTGCTTTTTCTAAGTTCATCATGCATCAGTTCATACAAGTTGTTGTAAAATTCTCTGAAAATTTTCACCATTTTTATGGTGCAATAATATTTCATTAATTTATATATTATAATTTGTTTAGCAGGGGGCAACTAGGTGGCTCAGTGGATAAAGCACCGGCCCTGGATTCAGGAGGACCTGAGTTCAAATCCAGCCTCAGACACTTGACATTTACTAGCTGTGTGACCCTGGGCAGGTCACTTAACCCCCATAGCCCTGCAAAAAAAAAAAAATTTGTTTGGCTATTTCCAGCAAATAGGGAACCCTTTCATTTCTAGTTCTTTGCTACTACAAAAGAGCTACTATAAATAATTCTGTACACATGTATCCTTCTTTCTTTGATCTCCTTGAAATATTTCCTTGGAGAGTTGTATTATTTATGAGTCAAAGGGTATATACAATTTAGTGACTTTTAGGGGCATAGTTCCAAATTGCTTTCTAGGATGACTACAGCAATACAATTCATTAGTCTGAAGATCCTGAAGCCCCTCCAACAACTGTCATTTTTTTCATCTATGCCAATCTGATGGGTGGGAGGTAGAATTTCAGAGTTGCTTCAATCTGCATTTACTTATTATTAATTTGTCACACTTTTTCACATGGTAAGTGATGGTTTGGGTTTACATTCTTTGATTATTTATCTATTGAAAATGATTCTTGTTCTTATAAATTTGAATCAATTCCTGACATATGTTGACTATGAAAAAACCTTTATTGGAGAAATTTGCTACAGAGATTTTTCACAGTTACTTGTTTCCTTTCTAATTTTAATTGCATTGATTTTATTTGCAGAAATAATTTTTAGTTTGATATAATCAAAGTTACCCATTTTATCTTCTTTGATATGTTCTACCCTTGCTTGGTCATGAACTGTTCCTTAATCTTTATAATTGAAAGGTAATTTCTTCTTTATTCCCCTAATTTGCTTATGATTTCACCCTTTGTGTTTGGGTCATATATCCATTTGGAACTCCTCTTGGTATGCAATATGAGATCTTGGTCTATACTTGATTTCTGATAGGACACTTTCTAATTTTCCCAGTAATTTTTGTCAAGTAGTGAGTCCTTACCAGAAGCTGAGTTCTTTGGCTTTATCAAACACTACATTGCTGTCTTTGCTTGCTTCTGCATGTTGTAGGTCTAATCTGTTTCACCGATTAACCTATTTTAAAATTGGTACCAAGTCATTTTGATGATTCCTGCTTTATAGTATAGTTTGAGCTCTGATACTGCTGGACTCCTTCCCTTCACAATTTCTTCATTATTCCATGGTATTTTAAAAAAAAATATTTACAGTTTTGAGTTCCAAATTCTATTCCTCCTTCCCTCCCTTCCCTCTTGTCTCCTTGAGGCATTAAGCAAAGAGATATAGTTTATACATGTGCAATTATGTAAAACATTACCATATTAGTAATTTTGTATAAGAAAACTTGAAAAAAATGAAAGAAAATGAAAAATAGCATGCTTCGGTCTGTGTTCAATCAATATCAGTGCTTTCTTTGAAGGTGGATAGTATGCTTCATCATTAGTCCTTTGGGATTGTCTTGAATGATTGTATTGATGAGAATAGTTAAGTCATTCACAGTTCTTCATCAATCAATACTGTTGTCCCTGTGCACAGGTTCTCCTAGTTCTGCTCATTTCACTATACATCAGTTCATATAAGTCTTTCCAGGCCTTTCTGAAATCATCCTGCTTGTCATTTCTTATAGCACAATAATATTCCATTACAATCATATACCACAGCTCATTTAGCTATTTCCCAATTGATGGGCATTCCTTTGATTTCCAATTCTTAGCCATCCTGGTATATTTTTGACATTTTGTTTCTCTAGTTGAATTTCATCATTATTCTTTTCTAACTCTATAAAACAATCTATGGCATAGAACTGAAAAAGTGAATTAATTATGGTAGCATTGTCATTTTTATTATATGAGCATCGACATTCAGTACTCTTTTTTTTACCAATAATTCATATTTATCTAGTGTTTTCAAATTCTAGATTCTGTGAGGTTGGTAGTGCAAGTGTTATTATCTATCACATTTTAAATATGAATAAACTGGATTCCAGAGAGCTAAAATAACTTTCCCACGATTATACAAACACTGAGTGTCAGAGCCTGGACTTAAAGGGATCCTCATTCTAATCTAGTGCTTTTCCCACTACATTTCCCTGGTTTCTTTCTCCTTCTACCTAATTTCCCTTTGACCCCTAAACCACCCTCCTTCTCTAATGTGTTAGTGATTAGGGATATGAAAGCTTTCATACAGAGCTGTAAGGTTTACAGAACACTCTAGAAATATTATCTCATTTTATCATCACAACAACTCTAGCAGGTAGGTGCTATTATTATCCCCACTTTATAGATAAGGAAACTGAGATTCTCATCCTAACAGGGTTTTATTCTTCTTCCTCAGGGCTTATGACCAATGGGGAAAGTTAATTCTTTCTAATGTGAAATTATTTTTGGCAATGGAAAGTATTTCTCTCCCAGAGGTATTTTCATTTACCAAAGGCTCATTACCTCAAATATCCCTCAACTCACTGAAAAACACTAACAATAATACAACACAAAAGAAATATAGGATCTTGAAGTAGAGAAGGGATAGGTATACAGGTGTTTCAAACCTCTGTCTATCCTTTGGGCAAAATTGTAAAATAGGAGCACTAAGGATCATGGGTATTATTAATACAGCATGGAGCCAAAACTAGGTGAGACAAAGTAAGGCTTGATGGTTCATGTATGAAGCAAAGGACAGGGATAAGTGATCTAAAACCAACCTAGCTAAACAGTGATCTGGAACTAGATCAGTCCATAGTTTTTACAGGGCAGCTAGGTGTCACTATAGTGAATAGAATGCTGGGCCTAAAGTCAGGAAGACCTGAGTGAAGATCTGACCTCAGACACTTACTAACTATGTGACCCTGGGCAAGTCACTTAACCCTATTTTGCCTCAGTTTCTTTATCTGTAAAATGAGCTGAAGAAGGAAATTGCAAACTGGTATCTTTGACAAGAAAACCACAATTGGGCAAAAGACAATACTGAGTCAGACAATACTGAAAAATAAAATAATTGTGAGAAAACCATAGAGGAAAAAGGGGGCACAAACTTGGGAGGTCAGGGAAAGGTGGTTGGTTGGTCAGTGACTTCATAGATTAGGCAACTGGAATAATAGTTGGACAGCAGGTGGGAAAGAATTTGTCAAGGAGCCTTCCCAACTGTGAGAGTCTTGCAATTCCTCTAGGAATCTTTCTATATACTAATGTTGAGATAGGTCCGACATCTAAGACAACATGTAAATGTACCTATCCTGGCACAGGACTACTAGACACATGTACACATGCACACACACACATACACACAAACACTCAGAGCCATCATTTATCTAGCCCGTTAAGGTTTACAAAGCTCTATTATCTGAAGAAGCAGGAGCTAAGGGGGCTGAAGGGATACACTCAGGGATACTGGGCTACTAAGTATCTGAGGTGAGACTGAATTCAGCTCTTCCTGACTGCAAGATGGGAATGCCATCCAATACACCACTAAGCTGCCCATAGCATCTCAGTGGACCACAACTTGCAATTCTGACATTTGCATTTCTACACTCTTCTCCTCTGCCTCCTAGTGTCTTCGGGCTCTCTTTGCACCACTTGCCCTTTTTTTTGGTGAGGCAATTGGGGTTAAGTGACTTACCCAGGGTCACACAGCTAGTAAGTGTCAAGGGTCTGAGGCTGCATTTGAACTCAGATCCTCCTGAATGCAGGGCTGGTGCTTTTCCACTGCACCACCTAGCTGCCCCTGTACCACTTGCCTTTTTGCCAGTTGATACCTTAAAGTGTTATAAACATCGGGCAGCTAGGTGGTGCAGTGGATAGAGCACCGACCTGGATTCAGGAGGACCTAAGTTCAAATCCGGCCTCAGACACTTAACACTTACTAGCTGTGTGACCCTGGGCAAGTCACTTAACCCCAATTGCCTCACCGGGGTGGGGGGAACAGAAAAAAGTGTTATAAACATGAAATCTTGAGGGCAGCCCTTCAAATTTTAGTGAGGATCACAGACTTAGAGTTGAAAGGGGCCTCAGTGGGGTCAAACTCAAATGGAAACAGATGCCTATAGGTGCACATTGACTTAAACACACACACAAATTAATATTGCTTATGTTTCATTGTGTGTTTATTTATTGTGTTAAGCATTTCCCAATGACATTTTAATCTGGTTTCTGTTGCGCTAATATGTTGTGGTTTGGGGGTTTGACACAGGACCTGCTCTTACTAAAGGATCTGATAGACTAACCCCTTTGGCCTAAGGTGCAAATTATAACCACCCAGTTACTATACCACTTCGAGGCAGAAACAGTACTTTCCTCAAGTCTCTCTCACAGCTGACTTGGGGAGGAACTTTTATGAGGTGAGAGCTCCCTAATGTTACTGTAATCATGCATCATGAGAGCAATTCTGCTTCTGAGCACTGCTTCTTAGTGCTAACTCATTGCAGAGAGGTTAATGGTAATATTGCAGTACAGTCATATGTTATATATTGATAATATATTACAGTGATGTATGACTATATTAATATAGCTATCAATAATTACATTCTATAAATACTATAGTACAATGGAAAGAGCATTGGATTACTTATCAGGAGACCTGGGTTACAGTCCCTATTATATCACTAATGTAGGGTGGCTCTAAGCCCAAGAAAGCTTTTTGCCAGCCATATATATATATACATATATATGTATATATACATATATGTACACAAACAAAACAATATGTATGCATGTATATGTACATATATGTGTGTATATGCATTGTGGATGCATAGATATACACACATGCATGCACACATGTATATTTCTGTATTGTCTATATACCCACTCATGCATACACATATATACATATAGTACTTATATGTACTTGAATGTATATGTATATATGTGTATCTATATACATCTACCTACATAGCTATGATATGTGTATATATAATATAATATAATATAACACAGTGTGGGTCTATATTTGTTATTGTTGTTCTTGTTGAGTCATTTTCAGTCTTCATGACCCCATTTGGGGTTTTCTTGGCAAAGATACTGGAGTGGTTTGCCATTTCCATCTCCAGCTTATTTTACAGATAAGGAAACCAAGACAAATAGGGTAAAGTGGCTTGCCCAGGATCATACAACTAGTAAGTGACTGAGACCACATTTGAATTCTGGATGATGAGTCATCCTGACTCCAAGCCAGGTACTCTATGCACCATGGTGCCACCTCTCTGCTATACCCTCCCAACACACACACGATATATAGTATAACAGCAGCAGTGTAGCCTGAAGGAAGAAGACAATGACCTTGCCCTCTTTCATCACTTTTGGGCTTGCTCGGATACCCTTGCATGACAGGACCCAAAGACTGTTTTTTTGGTTGGGGGAACAATTGCAACACATGGGGACTTAGAACACATATAGTTCTACAAGATTTCTTTGGCAGAGCTCCAGAAATAGGGGGGCACAGGAACCTTACAAGGGATTTTTTGTCATTGTTCAGTCATTTCAGTTCAATTATATCCAACTCTCTGAGACCTCATTTAGAGTTTTCTTGGCAACGATACTGAAGTAGTTTGTCATTTCCTTCTCTAGCTCATTTTTACAGATGGGGAAACTGAGGCAAACAGGATTAAGTGACTTGTCCAGGGTCACACAGCTAGTAAGTGTCTGAAGTCAGATTTGAACTCAGATCTTCCTGACTCCAGGCCCAGAGTTCTATCTACAGTACCACTTAGCTGCTGTTAAGGGAATTTATCAAGAACCGTAAAGACCTTCTAATCCTAAATCAGATATAGGCTTGGGGAGAAGATAGTTTATCAGGAGGAACTAAGTAATATTATGACAGTTATGACAAAAGAGCTGTTAGCCCATCTTTTTCAGGAGGAGGCTTTCTAGACACTTAGCCTTATCAGGAGCATGAATGGCTAGCAGGAGACCTAAAGAGGTAATGCTGGTAGAGGAGATCTCAGCAGCCACGAGACTATCAGAGGCAGTTGTCCATGAGACCAGCAAGGACAATGCCCCTTCTACCAGAGGCCACTTGAGACCAGCAAGCAACAATGCCCAACAGAGACTATATGTCAGCAAGAGGCTGTATGCTGCATGAGACCACTGGTGAGTAGCCTCAACTGAAGGAGCATGCTGACATCACCTACAACAGTATCTGGCACACAGTAGGCATTTAAATGCTTGTTGATTGGGTGGTTGCTTGGTTGACATTGATAGCTCTATAGCATCAAAGACTTGGTCAGGAGCTTTTCTTGGTTTCCAATGTTCCCTCTGCAAGTGCCCCTTCACATGTGTCTCCCACTCTTCCTATCTATCATAGCTCAGAGTGTGCCCCAGGTACCTGGGAAAATGCTGAATTTTTTTTCTTCTTACTAGGTGATTTTATTATAATGAGGTATCCGACTCCTCCTTTCCTTTCTCCCTATCTCATTATTCATCCACCTCCCTGTGGACCTGGAGCATTATTGGAGACCACCGAGAAGAAATCACTTAAATGGTCACTGAGAATTCTGGGACTTGGAGTTTTTAACTCATCTTCCTAGTGAGAGAACTATTGTATAGCTTAGATAGCAGGGCAGAATTTTCAACCCTGTGGGAAGCATGAGTAAATCTGGGAGCAGAGACAGATAGATTGAGAGGAACCAGAGAACTGTCCAGCCTCCATGGATTATGGTGATGAGCTTGTGGGGGCTCCTCCAGGGTGGCCAATATCTTTGTCTACTGATGGGCTTTAACAAGAAAGAGGGAAGGAAAAGAGTGTGATGCGCTGGCCCAAGGTACCAACAACAACAAAACAAAACAAAAAGTTGTAGACAAGATATAGAGGAAATAATTAAGAAAAGGAAAGCACTAGAATGAAAGGGAATTAGGAAAGGCTTCCTGTAGAAGTTGGGACTTGAGAGAAGAAAGGGAAACCTGTAGGTGGAGATGAGAAGGGAGAACAATCCAAGCATGGGGGACAGCCCCAGGAAAAATATCTGGAGCCAAGATATGGGGTGTCTTCTTTGTGAACAGCCAGGAGGCTAATGTCACTGGATTGAAGTGTTTATGATGGGAGGAAAGTGGAAGAAGACTGGGGAGCATGAAGGTGGGGGAGTGGGGTACAGTGGGCTAGGGGAGTCAGGTTATAAAGGGCTTTGAATTCCAGATAGAATTTTATATTTAATCCCGGAGGAGACAGGGAACCATTGGAGTTTACTAAGTAGGGAGGTAGTGGTGACAGTCACCTGAGCTTTAGGAAAATCACTTTGGTTGCTGGATGAAAGAGGGATTGGAGTGGAGAGAGACTTGAGGCAGGCTGACCCAGGCAAATTGGATGGGAGGGTGGTGGACAAAAGGGAAGGCCTGGCCTCAGGTTAACTTCAGTGGGCAAAGATGGGTTTGGTCTGGTAGGACCATTCTGTTCCTTTCCCTGGAGGGAAAGGGGGAGAGAGAAACTTTGCTCTCAACATCTGCTCTCAATTAAATACCCTAGTTTTGGACTCATTGGGATTTGAACTCATGTAATTTCTGGCTGACTAATAAAACATTTTGATGGGAGCTGATGAGCTATGGTTTTGAGTAGAGGTGGACTTATAGAAAACCTTAAACTGGTAGGCATGTGACCCACCCACATGCAAGGAGAGGAGGAGCCCCATGTGTTATACTAACCTCGAATCTTGGGAAAGTTAATTAATGTTCTTTGGACCCTCCCCTTATCCATATAAATGGGGCATTGGCTCAGAGTTTCCCCTTAAGGCAATATCACTCACAGTGAAAATTTAACAATCAACTCTCCTGTTGAGGTAGCTCCTGGACACCCCGTCATGCCCTTAATGTTTTGCAATGTGTATCTCGATAACCCTGAATAAGGTAGGTTGAGAAGTAGACTTGGACTAGCAAGAAGGAATGAGATGTAAATATTTTTATCCCCATTTTGAAGATGGGGAAACTGACATTCAGATGGGGGGGTGACTTGTCTATAATTACACAGCTAGAGAACAGCACCAGAGATCTTCTGACTTCCAGTCTCAGTATACTATCTGTCATGCCACACTGTCTCTTTCATATTTCCTCCGCTGTTCAATGTTCTCTAAATGTCAACTGGAATTGCATTTCTATACATTTCAGCTCCAGCTTTAGAGTAAGCTGTGGAGGATTTTATAGTGCCAGTGACCTGAATATTAAAAATTAGACACAAATTAAAAATTAGACAAATGCCGAGGACAGATGACTTTGAAGGCCTGTGGAATGTGCAGCTGCCTTGGTTCTAGGATGTAGAGAGTCCCCAAGATGAAAGGCCTTTCCCACTTTCAGGGAAGCTATGTACTATGTGAAGATCTCAAACCACCCCCAGGGCTGAAAGGAATGGAGCTTCATATAGCGTCTCTATCAGAAAAGCAACCCTAAACCATCCCAGGCAAACTATCTCATTATCACAGACTCAGAGGATGCTAGAAGGCTCCGCCTTCACCAAGGGGGGAGGCAAAATATAGGGATATGGAAGGCACTTCTCTAGGAGTTTGCTGCCTTGGGCACAGACTAGGGGGTGGGGAGAAATGCAGGGACACATTGAGATCAGAAGTTTCCTGGAGGGGCAGCTAGGTGGCACAGTGGATAGAGCACTGGCCCTGGAGTCAGCAGGACCTGAGTACAAATCCTGCCTCAGACACTTGACACTTACTAGCTGTGTGACCCTGGGCAAGTCACTTAACCCCAATTGTCTCACGAAGAAGAAGAAGAAGAAGAAGAAGAAGAAGAAGAAGAAGAAGAAGAAGAAGAAGAAGAAGAAGAAGAAGAAGAACTAGTAGTAGTTTCCTGGAAATCCCAACAATGAAGTCACACTCAGAATAATCCCAGGCTCACCTCACCTGGTATGACTTTGCTTGGTTTGGTTTGGTCCAGATCTGTGATCTCCCAGTAAGAAAATATTTTCTACCCATATAGAATGGCAACTGTTCTACAACTTATACCTCTCTCAGCCTCAGTTTCTTCAACAGTAAAAATGAGGATAATAATATTATATATATAATATAATATATAATAATTATATATATACAAAACTTACTACGTGCCAGGTTCTATGCTAAGTATTTTTTCAATTATTATCTCATTTGATCTTTACAACCACTCTGGAAGGTAGGTATTATTATCCCCATTTTACAGATGAAGAAACTGAGGCAAATAGCGGTTAAATGACTTACCCAAGGTCACACAGCTATTAAATGTTTGAGGCTGGATTTGAACTCTGGTCCCTTCTGACCCCAGGCCCAAGTCAGTGTTCTATCCACTGAGGCACCTGGTATTTACTTCCACTGATGTTGCTTTTTGAAAATATCGATATGACTTTGGGCAAGTTACTTAGCCTCATTGGGCTACCTTTTCCTCATCCGTAAAATGGGAGAATCGGATTAGATGACCATCAAGCATCCTCTCAGGTCTAGCTCTAGGAGTCTCTACTCTGTTCATAAGACCTCTCCCAGTCAAGGCAAACAACGAGCTTCCCATGATCATGCCTTGCTGCTGGACTGTGCACGTGGGCATGAGAGAGAAATGAAAAAGGCTTGTTTGAATCCACAAAAGTCAATGCTGACCCATGTGTGAGGCCATTAACCAAGTTTTTAAAGATCCACTCACACCTCGCATTCCATCAATCACCAAATGTTCCTGGAAATTCAGCACCGACTGGCCCATTTTGACTTTCTGGTTCTAGTTTTCTTAACCATGTGTGCATGAGTAAGATTATTGAGAGACTGAACGGTGGTGGATGGCAGAGTTATGAAAATCAGATATGCTGAAGGCCCATTTGGGTGGGTGGCTTGTCATGGTGTGTAGGTGAACCTTGGTTTCTGGAGTCCTTTGCCCCAGTAACACAAGTTCAGGTGGGTCCCACTGGACTAGAAAGGGCAGCTCCTGTGAAGGCTGCACGTGTGTCTATTGTCAGAGAGTGGATCAATCTGGAGTGGCTCATCACCATGGTGATGTGTTTTTTCAGCCCCCCTACCGCTCTCGGAGACCTTGTCTCCCAAGTCCTCGGAGGGTGGTGAAAAACGAAAGCTCCATGCTGATGAGAGCACAGATGTGGAAGGGGTGAAAACAGAGGCTGGATTGAGTTATTTTAAGACTGCCACTCCCCAAATAAATCGCTCAGGCAGTTTCAGGAGGGTCCTTGTGGCAGGTGTGGCTTCCTAGTGTAATCAATCAACCCAAGGCTTTATTAAGCATCTATTTAATTAGTTTTGTTAATCATTAACTCAGGTTTTATTAATGTTTCTTGGGTGACATCTCGCACCTGCGTGACCACTTCCCATCAGAAACAATGCTTTGGGGTGAGAAGATTCTTAATGGCTTCACCTTAGGGCCAAAATCATGGTCCTGGGCTGTTCAGTGAGCAATTATTTATTAGGCATCTGCCGTGGGCCAGGCATTGTGAGGGAATACAATGGGAAAAATAAAATAAAAACAGTTTATGCTCTTAAGAAGCTTATTTTCTATAGAGAAAGGGACTAAAAATTTACACGAGTAAATTAAAATCTATCTATCTATCTATCTCTATGATCTATGATCTATCTCTATAACACTCTGTATCATCTATCCATCTATATACCTACCCATCTCTATTTCTGTCTACCTATCTACCTATTTATCTCATCTATCTATCTAATTCTCTTTTCTCTCTCTCTCTCTCTCTCTCTCTCTCTCTCTCTCTCTCTCTCTCTCTCTCTCTCTCTCTCTCTCTCTCTCTCTCCCTCCCTCCTTCCCTCCCTCCCCTCTTTCTCTCAGATTGTTTTTTGGTGTGCAGTGGGGGATTCTGGAAAGGCCTAGTGTAGAAGGGGGCATGTGAACTTAGCCTCAAAGGGATCCAGGGGCTCTTCGAAGGAGAGATGAGGAGGGAAAGTACTGCAGGTTTAGGGGTCATCCTCTTTTTGAAGAGGAAATAGCAAGCAAACTAGTTTGTCTGGAATGTCAAGTTCATGGCAGAGAGTAATAAGTCTAGAAAGATAAACTGGCCAATTGTGAAGAGCTTTTCAATGAGGTTCAGGGAAATCACAGGATATTAAGGAAAGGGACTTTTGAAGTCACTTAAGACCCTTCTTTTTCTTTTCTTTTCTTTTCTTTTCTTTTTTTTTTTTGGTGGGACAATGAGGGTTAAGTGACTTGTCCAGGGTCACACAGCTAGTAAGTGTCAACTGTCTGAGGCTGGATTTGAACTCAGGTCCTCCTGAATCCAGGGCTGGCGCTTTATCCACTGTGCCACCTAGCTTTCCCAAAGCCCTTGTTTTTCAGACAAGGAAACTGAAGTCCAGAGATAACAGCATTTGTCCAGGGTTGTACCAGAGGAACTAAAACTCAGGTCCCCCCCCCTTTTTTTTGTAGGGCAATAAGTAACTTGCCTAGGGTCACACAGCTAGTGTCAAGTGTCTGAGGTCACATTTGAACTCAGGTCCTCCTGAATCCAGGGTCTGTGCTTTATCCACTGCACCACCTAGCTGCCTCCTCCCTTTTTTTTATATTAAAATTTTTCCCAATTACAAGACATTGCTGGCCCTCATTCCTCTGGTTGCTCAGAGTGGCTATCACTCAGCAGGAGTCGAACAATTCCTTCATATTCCCAAATTCTGGGGAAACACAGTAATCTGAGATAATAGCACCATCCATTGTGAGTCAATACAAGGAAGAAAGTTGCAGTCTTGTCCATGCATAGTCATATGCCATTAATCCATAACGATTAATTCCATTTCTGATTAGGCTTCAGAAAACATAATTGGGGTAGTTTTACAAGATGTCAAAGCAGCAGGCAACACGAAAAGTGCCTTTGACTTAAAGTTAACTTAAAGACAGAGAGGTGAGAGAGAGATACACACACAGCAAGGCCCTTTTGTGTGGGCTACAGGGGGAAGCTCACCTGGAATTTCACAGCCTGGAGGGAGGAAAGACAGGGGACCTAGTAGCTTCCAATTTTAATTTTTCTTCCTAACCAGGTAAACTAAACCCGGTTGTTTCTGAACAGCTGACAAGAGCATAAATGATGTCAGATTGTAATGATGATCAACTGTGAAAGACTTTGCTACTCTGATCAAGACAATGATCCAAGACAATTCCAAAGGATTCATGATGAAAAATGCTATCTACCTCCAGAGAGAGAACTGATGAACTCTGAGTGCAGATTCGAGCATATTTTTTTACTTTCTTTATTTTTCTTGGCTTTTTATGTTTGTTTTTTTAACTTTTGCAACATGGCAAATTTGGAAATATGTTTTGCATGATTTTCCATGTATAATTGATATCACATTGCTTGCCTTCTCAAGGGGTGGGGGAAGGAGTAGAAGGGAGAGAGAAATTTCGGACCCTAAATTTTTACATGTAATTGGGAAATATTTAACAAAAAATATTTTTAATCAAAAACAAATAAATGATGTCAGCCCTCTCTACATTTTGGTGTCCTGGGAGAAAACTCCACCTCTGTAACCTAGTGATAATTCTTAAGTACATGTGATTCCAAAAGGAATCATCAAAAGTGAAATTGACCTTTGCTGGAACTTCTTCCCCTTTCCCCTGATGCAAGCAACTTAACAGTTCACATAAATGGAAGGGTTTTTTTTAATTCTCTCTCTTTCTAGGACAAAGACAAATTGAGAGCGATCAGGGGCTGCCGATGACAGCATCTTTGATGGAATGCCGTGAACTGTGTACGGATGTAGGCTAGTTTTCTATGGCTTCGATGTCCATAGAATTATTCACTAATTGATGTTGAAACAGTAATCCCTAAGATCTCTGCAAGAAAACCCTAAAGCTGCCTTCTGAATGACTAAAATGGAATTAACACTTATTTTGTCAGAAAATAGATGATTGAAGAGAGGCACCACAGTATTATGGATAGAGACGTGGCCTCGAATCCAGGAAGATTTGGGTTCAAGATTCACTTCTGACTCATATTAGCTGGGCAAGTCACAACTTCAGTGTTCTAGGCCAGGGAGTCAAAAACTCAAATAGAAATGGGGCCACAGGGGCAGCTAGATGGCACAGTGGATAAAGCACTGGCCCTGGATTCAGGAGGACCTGAGTTCAAATCTGGCCTCAGACACTTGACACTTACTAGCTGTGTGACCCTGGGCAAGTCACTTAACCCTCATTGCCCCACCAAAAAAAAAGAAAGAAAGAAAGAAAGAAAAATAAAGGGGGACACTAAATCATCCATAAAGATACCTGCGGGCTACATGTTGACTTAGAAAATCACACATTTTATATATTTATTTTTTGTTGATATACTAACACCTCAAAATCAGATAGGAACTATATTTTAATCTTCCTTGTCTCCTGAGGAACCTGTATGAAGGCCAAGAAGCAAGAGTTAGCCAAACATGGAACAGCTGATTGGTTGAAGATTGGAAAAGTACAACAAGGCTGTATATTGCCACCTTATTTATTTCACTTATATGCAGAGCACACCCTGGGAAATGCCAGGCTGGATGAATCAAAAGCTGGAATTCAGGTTTCTGGGAGAAATATCAACAACCTCAGACATGCAGATGATACCACTGTGATGGGAGAAAGTGAAGAAGTATTAAGAAGCCTCTTAATGAAGGTGAAAGAGGAGAAAGTAAAACTTAGCTTGAAGCTTCCCATTAAGATCTTGGCAACTTGTCTCATCACTTCCTGGCAAACAGGGGGAGAAGAAATGGAAACAGGGTCCGATTTTCTATTCTTGGGCTCAAAGATCACTGCAGATAGTGACTGCAGTCATGAAATTAAAAGACACCTCTTCCTTGGAAGAAGGAAAGCTGTAGCCCATCTGGACAGCATATTAAAAAGCAGGGATATTACTTTGGCTGCTGACAAAGATCTGTATAGTCAGAAGATATGGTGGGGTTTTTCCAGTAGGAAGTATAGCTATGAAAGTTGGGCTACAAGGAAAACTGCATCCTAGAATTGACACTTTTGAAATGTGGCACTGGAGAAGACTCTTGAGAGTCACTTGGACAGCAAAGAGGGCAATCAATTCAGACTACTCACTGGAAGGACAAAGACTAAAGCTGAAGCTTAAATACTTTGGTCACATAATGAGATGATGGGACTCACTGGGAAAGACCCTGATTTGGGAAAGATTGAAGGCAAAAGGAAGCGGGGCTGGCAGAGGATGAGATGGATAGATGGTGTCATGGAAACAATGAACATGAACTTGGACAGACTTTGAGAGATACTGGAAGATAGAAGGGCCTGGTGTGTTATGGGCCAAGGGGTCACAAAGAGTTGGATGAGACTGAACAATAACAAATATTTTAATCTGGTTTGGGGACTCAGGAGTGTTTGTTTGGCTGTGTGTTTGAACTCTCTGATAAAGGTACAGAGGAGGTGTCTACCTGCTGTAACAGAGGCAGTTTTTTACCTGGGAACTCCCTAGATCAATGAAATCATATTTCCAGTGCCTTTCCCTATCTGATTGATGGAGGCGAGCCTGAAGATCAGGACCTGAATGAAAGACATAAGCCCCTAAACAGATTTTCATTGAGATCCCCCAGGGAATCCATGACAGAGAGATTCCCCTTCAGACAAAACAAATCAGTGTCTATTCATAGTTCATTCTTTCCCCACAAAAGAGTTTTAAAGGAAGAACTGGCCCTAAATAGGTTTGCTTTAATAGATACTAAGATTCATATTTACATTTTCCCAGATAGCTTTTAGACCACATTGATCAATTTCAAATTTGTGTATTTGGTCTCAATACAGACCCAGCTACAGGAAACTGAGGCCTGTCACTTGGAGGAGGGAATAGACATTCTCTGCTTGGACCCAGACATGAGCACTAGGAACGAATGATAGGTAGAAATTACTAAGAGGAGCTTTATGGTTTGATGCAGGAAAAAAATTCCTGAAAATTAGAGTCAGGCTATGGTGAAATAGTCAGCCAGGGCAGACAGCAGGTTCCACACAATGGAAGTCTCCCAAAATAGTTTTGCAAAGTCCATGTCTTCCAACAAGGATTTCCTGATTCCGCAATTGAAATTCTATTCTAATAAACACTTAATGTGTTAAGCGACCAAGCACCTTGTACTGAGAGTCAAGTACAAAAATTTCAGAGATGTGGTTTCCAAAGACAGGAGCTGAGAAGACAGTTCCCACACCAACCCTTCTTACAATTCAATTCAGTTCAACACAAATTAATTTAATAAACATATATTAAGTACCTACATTTGTTAAGGTGCCCCCGATGCTGTATACCGAAAGCATAAAGACAACAGTGAAAGTCTCTGGCCTCGAGTTTACATTGTACTGGGGTGGGTGGGGGAATGGGGATGGACAGGGGAGATGCATACATATGCAGGCAGATACATACAAAAAACAGGCAAAGTACTTCCAAGGCAGGGAGAATACCAACAACTTGGAGGTGACACATGAGGTGTGCTTTCGAGGCATCTACCTGACAGAGAATAGAGCACCGGACCTGGAGTCAGGAAGATCTGGGTTCAAATCCAGCTTCAAACACTTTCTAATTGTGTAACCCCTGGCAAGTCACTTAACCTTTGTCTCAATTTCTTCACCTTTAAAAATGGGGAATAATAATAGAACCTACTTCCCTGGATTGTTGTGAGGAGTAAATGAGATAATATTTATCAAGTGCTTTGCAAACCTTACAGCTGGGGACTCTAGGGGACAGAGGTGGGGTAGAGAGTGGTCCAGACATGGCCAGCTCCCTGCAAAGATATAGGTTCAGAAGAGAGAATAGGGGCAGCTAGATGGCACAGTGGATAGAGCACTGGCCCTGGAGTCAGGAGTACCTGAGTTCAAATCCAGCCTCAGACACTTAACACTTACTAGCTGTGTGACCCTGGGCAAGTCACTTAAGTCCAATTGCCTCACCAAAAACCAAACAAACAAACAGAAGAGAGAATAGCAGGTACAGAGAGTAGAAAGTGGACCAGTTTGTCTGGAATAGAGAGAACATGAAGGGGACATTATATATAATAATATTATATGTAATTATATGTTATATGTAATAAGACTAGAAAGGTAGTTAGGAGCCGCATCAAGGAGGATTTCAGATGCCAAGCTGAGGATTCTTCATTTTATCCTGGAGGCAACAGAGAGCCACTGATGACTGGAAGAGGGGAATGACATGGTTGGATCTGTCTGAGGAATATCACTTCAGCAAGTGGAAATGGATATTAGAGATTGGAAGCAAAGGAACCAATCAGAAGGTTGTTGCAGTGACACAGGCAAAAGGGGAGAAGGGCCTGAAATAGGATAGAGGCTGTGGGTGTTGAGGAAAGAGGGTGGATGGCAGAGATGCTGTGGAGATAGAATCAACAAGGCTTGACAATGGATTGGTTGTAAGGTAGGTGAGGGAGAGGAAAACTCAAGGCTGACTCACACAGCTTTATTATCTCTGATACTGCTCAGCTTGTTAAGGGGAGACCAGTCACTTAGTGTCTTGTCTACAATTGCTCTGTTTGCTATGGACAATAATGCAAAGAGAAGTTATGTATAGATGATGCACGAACAGTAAATTCACTATCTGGTAGAACAAAGAATCTAGACCCTGCAGGAATTTCATTGTGAATATGGTGGGTGGGTCTTTTCTGTTTAAGTATCACCCAAAGCCAGGCAACTGATTTGGCTTATTTTTTTTTTTTGCAGGGCAATGAGGGTTAAGTGACTTGCCCAGGGTCACACAGCTAGTGTCTGAGGCTGGATTTGAACTCAGGTCCTCCTGAATACAGAGCTGGTGCTTTATCCACTGTGCCACCTAGCTGCCCCTCGATTTGGCTTTTTTTTTGTGGGGCAATGGGGGTTAAGTGACTTGCCCAGGGTCACACAGCTAGTAAGTGTCAAGTGTCTGAGGCTGGATTTGAACTCAGGTCCTCCTGAATACAGAGCTGGTGCTTTATCCACTGTGCCACCTAGCTGCCCCTTGATTTGGCTTTTTTTTTTGTGGGGCAATGGGGGTTAAGTGACTTGCCCAGGGTCACACAGCTAGTAAGTGTCAAGTGTCTGAGGCTGGATTTGAACTCAGGTACTCCTGAATCCAGGGCCGGTGCTTTATCCACTGCGCCACCTAGCCGCCCCCATTGATTTGGCTTTTTAAAGCTTAAAGTGAAGCAAAGCTGATTCCCTGGAGACCAACAACTCATCTGGAACATTCCTGCCTCTCCAATAATGCTACAATATCTATGGGAAGAGAACAGAATTCAGACAAAATGATGAAGCACAGTTCCACACATCATACAGAATTTTTAATCTTTGCAAATTCATTCTGAGAATAGGATTTGAGGATAGAGGGTGAAGGATTCATTAAGGAGGAAAGAACTAATCATTTATTAAAGCATAATTAGGGGGCAGCTAGGTGGCGCAGTGGATAAAGCACCGGCCCTGGAGTCAGGAGTACCTGAGTTCAAATCCGGCCTCAGACACTTAACACTAGCTGTGTGACCCTGGGCAAGTCACTTAACCCCAATTGCCTCACTAAAAAAAAAAAAAAAAAAAAAAAAAAAAAAAAAAGCATAATTAGGATATAAAAAGGGAGAAGCACTGGTCACAGATAATAAGATCCGAAGGCACACACCAACCCACACTTCACACAGATGACCCATCACATCTGTTCCCACCTTTTCAAAGATTTAGACTTTCATAAAGTTTGGGGGTAAAATCAAACGAAACAAAATCGTGAGATCCCTGGGACTAAATCGTGAGATTTAGAACCGGAAGGGGAAAGAGTTTACCACATCCAATTGTTTTATTTAGCAGACTGGGAAAGAGACACACCCGAGAGTTTGGGTTACTTGCCCAAAGTCACATGGACCAAACGGTAGAGCTGAAATTTGAACTCAGGTCCTCTGATTCCAAGTCCAGCACCCCCTCCCTGTACAGTGCTGTCTCCTTTCTCTCTGCTTAAGCAACATAAGTCAAGTCTACTTCCTCTTACAAATAGTTAAAGATAACTTACTACTTCCCACCTACACCTTCTCCTTTCAAGGATAAACTTCCCCAACTCTTTGAACTTCTCATATGACAAGGTTTCTGTACCCTAACTATCCTCATTGTTCGTCCATCCCTAAGATGGCAAAATGTCTACAGCACTAATCTTGGAGGGAGGAAGACCAAGGTTCAAATCATCTCTTAGATGTGTGACCCTGGGGAAGTCATCTAATTTTCCTGCCCCAGTTTCCTCATCTGTGAAATGAAGATAAAATAATAACATCTATGTCACAGAGTTGTTGTAAAGATCAAATAAAATATGTAAAATGCTTTATAATATTTAAAGCAGTCTATAAATACAACCAATCATTAGAGAAACCAATGTCTCTTTTAAACTACGGTGCCCCAAATTTAACACATACTAAACATTTCCAGGTGTTGGTATGACTGATTTTTTCCCCTCAAGGACTGGTGTCAAGCCAATTGGTTGAAGTTATTTATAAGTACTTTCTGAGTGTGGTTGTCAAACATCATCAATTGTTCAACCCATGTTCTTCATCATGCCCCCAAGGATTTGGGATAACAGAAAGAGCATGAGAACACTGAATCTAGAGTCTAGGAAATCAGTTCAAATCCTTTCCTCCTCTTCATTTCCCAACAGGCTACTCTCCTGTGGACTTCTCTGTCAAGTGCTCGCTTCAGCAGCACATATACTAAAATTGGAACGATACAGAGAAGATTAGCATGGCCCCTGCACAAGGATGACATGCAAATTTGTGAAGTGGACTTCTCTGTCAAGCCCCAGAAACCTCCTTTTTGCTAGAACACCACTTTGGCCCTGGAACTTATGCCTTGGATATATCCTCTGCCTCTAGGATCTCTCCCTCTCATTGGAAGGCAGAAGGATTCTCCCAGAATCCAAGTTTAAGTAGTTCTCAGTCTATGATGTATGAGCCTGGACATTCCTAGTCCCAAATTTCCTCATCTATAAAATTAGGGGATGGAATTAGTCAGTAAACAAATATTAAGTATCTCCTATGTGCAGGCACTCCATTAAGTGTTGGGAATACAAAAGGAGGTGCCAGATAATCCTTACCCTCAAAGAGCTTACAATCTAATAGGGTAGAAAACAAGGAAACAAATATGTACCCAAAATGCTATGTGGAGAAAAAATAGTAGGAAATTATTAGGGGGAAGGTACTAGAATTAAGAGGGGTTGGAAAGAGCTTCTTGTAGAAGGCAGGGTTTTAGTTGGGACTTAAGGGAGGCCAGTAGGATGAGATGAGAAGGGAGGGCATACCAGGCATGGAGGACAACCACAGAAAATTCCTCATGAAATGTCTTGTTCATGGAACAACAAGAATAACAGTGTCTCTGGATCAAAGAGTACATGGAAAAAAGTCAGGTGTGGGGCAGCTAGGTGGCGCAGTGGATAGAGCACTGGTCCTGGATTCAGGAGGACCTGAGTTCAAATCCAGCCTCAGACACTTGACACTTACTACCTGTGTGACCCTGGGCAAGTCACTTAACCCCAATTGCCTCACCAAAAAAAAAAGTCAAGTGGAAGAAGATTGGAAAGAGTAGGAGGGGGTTAGGTTATGAAGGGCTTTGAATGCCAAACAGAGCATTTTGAATTTGATCCTGGAGGCAATGGGGAACCTGAAGTTTATTGAGTAGGGCAATGACATGAGCAGACCCGGGCTCTAGGAAAATCACTTTGGTTGCCAAGAGGAAGATGGATTGGAGTGGGGAGAGACTTGTAATAGACAGATGCACCAGGAGCTATTGCAATAGTCCAGATGTGTCAGAGGAGAGAAGGGGGTGTATTTGAGAGATGGTGTAAAGATGAAACAGCAGACCTGGATGTGAGAAGTAGTGGGGTTTCAAGGATGACACTGAGGTTACAAGCTGGAGGGACTAGGAAGATGGTTTTACCTTTTATAGTAATAGAAAAGGGTTTTGGGGAAAAAATAATGAATTTGGCTTTGGACATATAGATTTTCAATGTCTATAGACCTCCAGTTTGAGATGTCTGAAAGGCAGTTGGAGATGTGAGACTGGAGGTCAAGGCAGGATAGGTATATTTCAGAATCATCAGCATAAAGATGGTCATTCAAGCCATGGGAACTGATAGAAATCACCAAGTGAAGTAGAAAAGAGAAAGAAGAGAAGAGGCAATTCTGCCAGGATAGAACTCTTTGGGATGGCTATGGGAGATGTGATCTGCATGAGAATCCAGCAGAGGGAAACTAAGAAGAATCAGTCCGATAGGTAGGAGGAGAATCAGGAGAGAAAGGTATCCTGAAAACCTAGAGAGAAGAGAGGAGGATCCAGGAGGAGAGGGTGATCAAAAGTGTCACAGGCTACAGAGAGGTTGAGAGAAATGAGGACTAAGAAAAGGTTGGTGGATTTATCAATGAAGAGGTCATTGGTAACTTTGGAGAGTGATGAGGTTGGAAGCCAGATTTTAAGGGCTAAAAAGAGAGTGAAAGGAGAGAAAGTGGAGGCACCTATTATAGGCAGCCTTCTCAAGAAGTTTAACTCCAAAAGGCTGAAGAGACCTGAGATGATAAAGGACATGGAAGGATCAAGTAAAGGGTTTTGGGGTGTGCAGAAACATGGGCATGTTTATGGACAGTAGGGAGTGGCCAATAGAGAGAGATAGATTAAAAATAAGTGATAGAGGGGGCAGCTAGGTAGAGAAGTGGATAAAGCACCAGCCCTGGATTTAGGAGGACCTGAGTTCAAATCTGGCCTCAGACACTTGACACTTACTAGCTGTGTGACCCTGGGCAAGTCACTTAAGCCCAGTTGTCTCACTAAAAAAAAAACACAAACAAACAAACAAACAAAAAGTGATAGAGGGGGCAGCTAGGTAGAGCAGTGGATAAAGCACCAGCCCTGGATTCAGGAGGACCTGAGTTCAATTCTGGCCTCATACACTTGACACTTACTAGCTGTGTGACCCTGAGCAAGTCACTTAACCCTCATTGCCCTGCCCACCAAAAAAAAAAAAACAAAAACCCCAACAAAGGACAAGAGATGAAAAATGGAAAATATCTTTTTTAAAAAGTGAAAGAATGGGGATGACAGGGTGAGGGACCTGTTGGAGGAGAGGGGATAAATTGGGATCACTTGGTAAAGAGTAAATTTCCCGGACTGTACCCTGTCAAGTCTGTCTTGGGTCAGCCCCACCATTTGCCACCTGTTGCTGAACACAGGTGGAGAAAATCACACAACCATTCTAACTGAGTCTACTCCAAATTTATGCTATGCAACTACAACTGGGCCTTCCCGACATCTAGGTAATTCTATTATGCCTCCCTCATCTACTCAGTCTCCCACTCTCCACTGTGGCTCCTCCAAACCTTTTCATCTGTCCTCAAACCTCCTATGACTGTGTAGATCTGTGATCCTATTATTTCATGAGAAACTTTGTCAATTGCTCTATTCAAATGTAGATATAAAATTTCCCAGGTTAACTGAACACCACTCCCAACTCAAGGATGGAGTTAGATTTAATAATGGTGTCAGTGTGTCCTAATAGAAAATATATGTTGATGTGGCTCCCACAGGGAAACTTTTCCATTTTTCATGTATAATAGACATATGTGCCCACAGAGATGTTGAGAAAGACATGTAATATAATTTCTGGGTACAGCAGAACCAAGCCACCCAAAATAAATTTGTTCTTTTGGTTTAGATACAGTAAAAACAGACTCACATAAAAGAATCAAAAGAGTACAGTATTTCTATAGCTATCCACTGAGTGGGGAAGCCAACTCTTGTTCTTCTAATAAGAGGGAAGTTGGTATTCATTATTCCTTCTCTCTCCAAATCCAGAACAAATACTGTGTTAGCCTCAACTGGACAGTCAAATATATAACTTAGCTCTCGGGATGTGGCTGAATGGGAGGAATCAGGTTCAAAAGAACCTCAGAATCAAACAACTGCAGAAAACTCTAGACAAGATTGAATTGTTTCATACACAATCTCTCTTGAAAGAATGTCCTGAAAAAACTTTTAAAAAGAAAGAAAGAAAGAATGTCCTGGACATGATTCTAGCCCAGTTCAATCCCACTACCCTGTGAGAGGAACATGGAGTAATTCAATTCAACTGAATTTAAAAAGCATTCATTGCACTAGGTTATTGTTAGCTAGGTGGTATAACGTAAAACCATAATTTGGATTAAACCATGCTCTCAGCTCAATTCAAGAATTCTTTATTAATTTATTAGCAAACCTGAAAACCAATGAAACAAATAGGCCAAAGGAATGACCAGATTCACCAGTGTCCCCAGCAAACTTCACTCTTTCTTTCTTCCTTCCCTTTTCTCCACCCATTTAATCCTTTAGTTCAAACAATTAGCTCTACAAATATTAGCTTCAATCAGGACCCAACACATGTGGTAATTTCTCCTCCTAATAAATCAATCCATTCTTTCTTGTGGAGCAGAGCTTTTTTAAAAAAAATACCCTTTTGTCATTAGAGAATTGGGAAGCTATTTAAGGAATACCAGTGACTTCAATCAGTCAAGAAGCTTCAATCAAACCTGCCAGGAAGCTTTTCTTCAAAGAGGACAATGAACTAGATACAAAAAGAGGTTCCTTGTCTTAAAATGGGAAAATTGTTCACCCCCCCCCAACTTACTCCTCCCTCCCGATTCTTTCCAGGGGAAGTCTTGGAGTACAGCATTGAGTTGGGGTACAAGACAGAGCTATAACCACAAGTGAGAAGTCAGAAGATACTCAGAAGAAATCATTAAGTGCCTTTAAAGCTTAGACATTTGGCTGAGTAAACCATCAGGTGGGTCTACCCCTTTTAGTGGTCTAGAATAGATGACAAGTAAAACCAATAATCAAAGAAAGGAAATTATTTTGCAAGGTGCAGAGGCACATTTAGGTTACAAATCAATTGAGTACCCAATGTAGTATTCTTTTTCTTGTTTTAAAGATCTGATTCTTTTTGGAGATGAACATAATCTATCAATGACCAGCTTAGTTACTGGAAATCTGGCCACCACATGAGAATTTTTTCTTTGCAGCAATGTATGATTACCATTTTACAGATGAAGAAATTGAGAGACATGGAGACATAGTAGATATGGTACTTTTTGGACTCATGGGAAGGTCTAGTTTAAAATCCTAGTTCATATGGTTACTAGCTATGTGATTCTGGGAAATTAATTTGTCTCTGTGACTCAATTTTCTCATCTGTACAATAGAGTTGGACTTCAAAGACTCCAAAATCCCTTCCAGCTCTCGATGATAGTATGATCCGAGGTACCAAGGGTTGCAGTCTCCATTGGTAACCAGTGTAACAACATAACATCCTTCCCCTTCCTTTCCCTTCCCATCCTTATGTGATCCATAATGGATTAGAATCTACTTTGTACCCAAACGTGAAAAATGCCCCTATAGAACCAAGCCACCATGTAGCTTCTCAGACATTTCCAAACCATGCAGCCTGCACTCTGTCCTTTGTTCTTACCCGGATCGAAATTTGGACCCTGACCCTGGAAACACCCTAGGTTGTGCTTGGTGAGCTTTTGATTTCTCTTCCCTAGAACTGGGGCTCTATGTCATCTCTAAGCCATGCCTACTCAAGTACCCTCCCCCTCTTGTCTTTTAAGTGCTGTCTTCCTTCATTAGACTATAAACCCCTTGAGAGTTTCATTTCTTATGTTTGTATTTCCTAGAGTTTAGCATAGGGCCTCGAACATAGTAAGTATTCAATAAATACTCTATCATTCATCATCATTTATGCAAGACCTGATTTTGAGTATTCCTTAAACCAAACACGTTCTAAGGACTTGTATTCCATAACTACATGCTCACCCACTCTGTTCAGGCCCACCAAAGGCTTTCACAATGCAATTCTTTTTTTTTTTCCTCTTTTTCTTTTTTTTTTTTTTTGTGGGGCAATGAGGGTTAAGTGACTTGCCCAGGGTCACACAGCTAGTAAGTATGTCAAGTGTCTGAGGTCAGATTTGAATTCAGGTCCTCCTGAATCCAGGGCCGGTGCTTTATCCACTGCGCCACCTAGCTGCCCCTCACAATGCAATTCTTTACTTGATTCTATACCATTGGCAGAAGTAAGCCCTGGCAAGTGTTAAGCAAATGAGACTGTATCAAGAAGTTCCCCAACATTTTTAATATTTGTTGTAAGACTCAGGAAGACCTGAGTTTGAATCCAGCCCCAGGCACTTACTTACTAGCTGTGACTTCTTTTGACCTCAGTTTTCTCATCTGTAAATGGGGATAATAAAACCCATTTCCAAGGGTTGTTGTGAAGATAAAATGAGATAATAATTGTAGAAGGCTTCACATAGTGCCTGGAATATAGTAAGTTCTATATAAATGTTAGTTATTATTATGATTATCTGTCAAAATGGGGATAATATTATCTGCAACTCTATCTCACAGAATTGTGGTTAAAATGTTTTGTAAATTTAGAATCCCAAACCTTATTATACCTGATGTCTGCCAATGCTTTTGCCCTTGTTTGATCAGCTCTCCATCTCACTGTGGCATCTCTTCCAAACTTTCTTTTCTCTTCTTGAGCCAACGACATCACCCTAATTCCCTCCCTCCCAACAGAGGACCATTCCTCATAAATTGCTGGAGAAATGGAGACTCTCTCTTATAAGCTCCCTCTTCTCTCCACTGCTACACACCAAATCTCTTCACCATCACCCCCATCCTCTCCTCCTTTGCTTCAGTTTCAGAAAATAAGGTGACCCTTCTTCTTGACAATGACAACTCTTCTACTTGTACCCTTATCCTCTCTCCTTTCAGCTCCTTCTCAGAGAACTTGCTTCTCCAATCTCTTTTCTCACTCCCTAATTTTCAGCCTCTCTTTAACATCTGGTTCCTTTCTTGCTTATAAACACACTAAGACTTCCTTATCCTTAAAAAAAAAAAAACCCTTTCACTTGATTCTACTCTTCCTTCAAACTATAATGTTTCACATATTTCTCAACCCTTTCACAGCTGAACCCCTGAAAAAAGCTTTCTACTCATTGCTTTTATTTTCTCACTTTCTAGTCATTTTTCAACTCCCTGTAGGCTCAGTTCTGACCTCATACTCAACTGAAAGTACTTTCTCCAAGGATGTAAAAGAAGGCTTAACAATTAATTTTATTGTTATATTTTGGTTTTATATTGCCTAAAGATTCTTCTATATCCCTCTTCCTCCCCCTTTTCAAGGTGCCTTTCTTTCTAATAAAGAATATTTTAGGGGGCAGCTAGGTGGCACAGTGGATAAAGTATAGGCCCTGGATTCAGGAGGACCCAAGTTCAAATCTGTCTTCAGACACTTGACACATACTAGCTGTGTGACCCTGGGCAAGTCACTTAACTCCAATTGCCTCACACAAAAAAAGAAGAAGATTTTAAAAAGAAAAAAAGAGGGATAGGGTAATGCTTATTCCTTATTGCAATATTTACTTTCAATTGTCTGTGGTTGTTCTTTCCATTAACTTGATGTAGTCACTGTGTGTGTTGTTTTCTTGGTTCTGCTTATTTTCAGTTATATCAGTTCATGTAAGTTTTTTCATGCTTTTCTGTATTTATCATAACATTGCATCCGTGTGCTACAATTTGTTTAGCCATTTTTCTACTCTGCTTCCAGTTTTTAACTACTACAAAATTGCGACTATAAATGTTAATATATTGTTACTATATAAGTACTGATACTATGAATATGAAGGCGATCTTTCTATTAACGACCTTCTTGGAGCATTTGGTGGAATAACTTGGTCAAAGGTTAGAGAGATTTTAGTCACTTTATTCTCACAATTCCAAATTTCTTCCCAAAATAATTATACTAATTTCATTTCCATTAACTATGCACCAGCAAGCTTATCTCCCCACAGCTTTTCCAACGCTGATTTCAGTCTTTTGTCATCTTTGCCAAGTGAAATAAAAACCAAGAAAACAAACTACATGATGATTTCAGCAATGTTAAGTGCAAAGAACAGCCACAAAATAATTCAAAATGAATGTTGCAAAATCTCTGTTAGGTGTGGAGATAAAACCTCAGAGTTGTTGTGATTTGCAATTCCCTCATTATTAGAATTTTAGAGCATGCTTGGTTCTTTCAGGGGGGGCAGGGCAATGAAGGTTAAGTGACTTGCCTAGGGTCACACAGCTAGTAAGTGGCAAGTGTCTGAGGCTGGATTTGAACTCAGGTCCTCCTGACTCCAGGGCCGGTGCTTTGTCCACTGTGCCACCTAGTTGCCTCCATGATTGGCTCTTAATAATTTGCAATTCTTCCTTTGAACACTGTCCAATGAGCTCATACCTGCTCTTTCCCCATCTTCCCATTGAATTCCTCTTCTTCAGTCGTCCAATTATCTCTAAAAAGTTTAAGATACAGATTGGCCAAGAGGTTGTCATCACAACTGAGTAGAACAAGGCAGTTGTTGCAAAGACACAAGCAAAATTCCCTGGCATCATACAGGAAAAAAAAAGCAGAATAACCAACAGCTTGGGAACCAGAAATCCAACAGTTGCAAAAAGGCCATTTAACAGTTATAACCCTTGCTATCTCTACTGATGAAAGCATTTGCTCCTTGTCAACTTGAGTTTACATTCCAAGCTTTTTCTTTTTAATCCACAGCATTGGACACTGTTGACCATCCCCTCCTCCTGAACACTTTCTCTTCCCTCAATTTTCAAGACATTACTTTCTCCTGATCCTCCTCCCACATATATAGATACTTCTCAATATCTTTTGCAGGATCATCATTCATACCCCTTAGTGTGAATGTAGCCCAGGTCTCTGCTCTGGGCCCTTTCATCTTCTCTCTGTTTTTACTCAGTGATTTCATCTGTTTGCGAGTCCAATTCTCACCTCTATGTAGACAACTCCTGGGTATATATATATCCAGCCTTATTTTTTTTTCTGAATTTCCCATCTCATCAATTGCCTATTGTATATCTCCAGCAATTATACCATAGGCATCTCAAAATCAACATGCTCAAAACAGAACTTGTGATCTTTCACCCCCCCCAAACATCCCACTTCCCTATTTCTGTTATCACTACCTAGCACAGTGACTGTGATATAGAAATCACATGATTAATGCTTATTGACTGATTGTTAAGAAAACCACTCTCCTTTCTCTCATCCTGGTTCACAGCCTCGGAGTCATCCTTGATTCTACCCTCTCCCTCATGCCTCATAGTCAATCACTTGCTGTGTCTTGTTAATTCTGCCTTCCCAATATATTTTCCATTCCCATCTTCTCTCTACTCATTCCCATATCGCCTCTTGCCTAGTCTATCTCAATAGCCTCCTAATTGACCTCCCAAATTCAATCTCTATTCTCTCCATTCCATTCTTCACACACCAGTCAAATTAAAATGACTATAACACAGGTCCTAACATACCATATCATTCTCCAACTCCATAAGGTCCAGTGGCTCCCAAAGTTCATGAGGATAAAATATTAATTCCTTTGTTCGGCATTCAAAACCCTTTACAATCTAGCCTTTTCAGGCTTGGTAAATCATTAACAGTAGCCTTTATGCACTTGACATTGTAGTCAAACTGGACCATGTGGTGTTCCTTGTACAAAGAATTGCATGTCCCACTTTTGTGACTTAGCATTGATGTGCCTCATGCATAGAATGCTCACTTTTGCCTTATTGAATCTCTAGATTTCTTAAAGGAGGTGGGAAACAAACATTTATTAATTGCCTACTATATTCCAAGCACTGTGCTAACTCATTTGATCTTCGAAACAACACTAGGAGGTAGGTGCTATTATTACCCCAGGAAACTGAGGCAGGCAGTAGTCAGGTATCTCCTCCAGGGTAACACAGCAAATAAGTTTCTGAGGATGGATCTGAACAGAGGTCTTCCTGACTCCAGGCTCAGAGTTCTGTCCACTGTACCATCTAGCTGTCTTCAAAGTACAAATTGTGTTATCTCCTACACAAAGATTATCCTGATTTCCTCAGTTACTATTGCTGAATCCACACCAAAATACCTTGGATTACTTTGTATTTACTTTTCTAGGACATATTCCTACCTCCACCCTTCTACCCCAAAAAGAATGTAAGGGACTGTTTCCTTTTTTTCTTTGCCTGGTGCAATGCCCAGGTTGTAGAAGGCACTTAGGACATGAATGCTTCTTGAAGGCATCCCTTTGTGTCCACATGGATTTCAGATAAAAAGGTGGGTTCCCTATCCTTGGTGGACAATATGATACTGGTTTTCAGGTCCCAAATTTTCCTGAGCCTCCTTGAATAAGCCAAACTGGAAAAAAAAATTAGGTGATGAATAATGAGGTCATGTGGTATGGTAAAAAGAGTGATGGATTTATCTGGAGTAACCAGTAATAGTAGTAGTAGGCTTCTACCAGTCGCAGACAACCATGTATCAGCACCTTGAAGAGCCACAGGCCACAGTGTGGTTTATCTGTAAATACATCTCAAACACTTTCAACAATCCCAAGATTCTTCTGGAAACAAAACTCTTTTTTTTCAAGGCAATGAGGGTTAAGTGACTTGTCCAGGATCACACAGCTAGTAACTGTCAAGTGTCTGAGGTCAGATTTGAACTCAGATCCTCCTGAATCCAAGGCTGGTGCTTTATCCACTACACCACCTAGCTGCCCCCCAAACTCTATCTTTTTAACACTAATATTCTTCCAGGGAGCAGAGACAACATGACATAGCAGATAAAGTTGGCCTCAAAACCAGGAAAACCTGGGTTCAAGTCCCACCTTAGCCACATAATGGCTGAACAACTAGGCAAATCACTTAGCCTCCCACTGCTTGAGACAACTCTCCAAGAGTTGCAGAAAAGATACCAACCTACATTTTCATAGGAGGTAGGTGCTATTATTATTTCCATATTATGTATGAGGAAACTGAGGCAGACAGATGCAAAATGAATTGTCCAGGGTCATACAGCTATCTGAGTCCAAATATGAACTCAGGACTTCACCCAGACAAACCCTACACATAGATAAAGATTCCTATTAGAAATAGAGATCTGAAGTCTGAACTCTGCTATCTTAATAAAGTAGGTAAGAGAACCTTCTGGGGTTTTTCCTAGACAGCTTTTTCTTTGTCTGTCTTGGTCACGCCCCCTCCTCCTACCCAATACCGCTTTCCCTTCTGCCCTGCCTTTTCTCTGTCAGTCTCCTAAACCCGTCCCCATCCTTGGAACACTCCAGCCTAGAAAACCTCAGTAGCTCCCTGACTGCATCTTTAGACTCTCCTGAGTAGGATTCTTTCCTCCATTTAAAAACAACTGATTGTCTCTGAACCTGGACCAGGAACAACAGCTAGTTGACTCCGTGGAAAGAGTATTGGGCCTGCATTCAGGAAGATCCAGTTCAGTTCCAGTCTCAGACACTTGTGTGAAGCTGTTTGACTTTGGCAAGTCACTCAACTCTTTTTGCCCCAGTTTCCTCCTATATAAGATGGGGATAATAATAGTACTTTCCTCCCAGGATTGTTGTGAGGATCAAATTAGATAATATTTGTATAGAGTCTAGCATGGTACCTATACATGGTATGTATATATAGATATATATCTATATATATATATATATATATATATATATATATATATATGGTAGCCATGCTGCTGTGGCTATTGATATCAATGATGATGATGACAACGACGATGACACTCAAGAAGATCTCAAAACTGTCCTTAAACATGGTCCCAGGAGTTCCAGACCACCACAGACCCCATCTTCCTATCATGACATGAAGACCATTATCCCCCCAGCTTCTCTGGTGACAGCCCTTCTGCCCATTCTTAGTTCCACCTTGAAATTGCTAGTCTTTACTCCACTGTGAGGCTGCCCTTGTTTGGAGGTGTCATTCCTGGCTCCAGTATATGGAGGCACTCATTGGGCCATCCTAGCACCTTCTTTTGTTGCTGATCCCCTTCTTCACCTTCCTTGGGTGTCTGCAGTTAATCCTCATGGCCTTCCCTTTGGGGAATCTTTTTTAAGCAGCCTCGATAAAAGAGTCAGTTACTTTCAGAAAGGACTAACTTGTCTAATTCTTCTGCAAAGTTCTTTTAGCTCCTGGGTCCAGTGACCCAGACAGGTCCTATAATTGGCAGGTTTCCCAGTGATACCCTGAATAGTAAGGTATACTTCACTGGATTCCCTGCCTCAGGGGATCTGGAACTCTAAAGGAGGAAAATCTCAGGGAAAGGGAATTCAGACATACTCACATATAGAAACCCTTGATTTTTACCTGAAGTAATCAGATAATAGAGAGAAACGTGTGTCTCGTCACAATCTATGGTAAGGAACTGCATGCTATGAGAACTTGACCATTAAACCAAGTATCCTTTAGTTGTTCCCCTTGGAACTTGAGAAAAGGGAAGTTACCAGATCAGGAGACTGGCTTGGCACTCATGAAATAATGGATTTCGAATAGGAAGAGATCTTAGAGGTCATATAGTCCAAGGCCCTCTTTTTTTCTTTACAGATACCCAGAGATTTAGTGACTTGATGAGGTCGCACAGAAAGTAATTGATAAAGCCAAGAATCAATGTTCCACCTTCTAATCCAAATCCAGTACACTTTACTCTGCATCTTGTTGGTTTTCCTAATTATAACAGGTGCTTGACACAGATCCAACACACATTGTGTGAAGTAGATGGTGCAAGTATTCTTGTCCCTTATTATGTGGAGAAAGAAACTGAGGTTCAAAGGGGTTAATTGACTCCATCCCTGGCATACCCCTAGGAAGTAGTAGCAACGGGATGCAAATTTCGTTCTTATTTCAAGTTCAATCCTCTCCCAAATTAAGCTTGTTACCTGATTCGCTGTTCCTGCTCTAGGTCAATTTTCATTCCAAGGGTGTTCTAAATGGGTAAGACTTGATATCTACAAATACAAAAGAAAATATGTGTATTTTCTATAGTTTCCCCCTTTTACTCTCACCTTCCTTCAATTAAGCCTGCATTAAGAAAAGGAAAAAAAAAAACTTCTCAGGTTGCTGATAACTTAGAAGAGCCAACCCTATTTCTAGAGGTTTCAACACATCCAATCAGACAAAAGACTGATGAGAAAAGAGGAGGCATTCATCAAATTACACAGAGGGCTCCATCTGTTATCTTAAACCTTTGTTACCAAGTGACACGGAGGAGGAGGAGGGGGAGACGCTTCAGAGCAGCTTGCAAAGTTGTCTTTTACAGATGATTCCTCATCCAAAGTTCCCAAACTGAAGGGCAGGAAGAAATAGAGTGGAGGGGAAAAGTCTGAGATGAGGAATGTTCCGAATGCTGGCGTGCAAGGGAAGTGATCGGGGGAGGATTCCTGTGGACTGCAAGGCTCAGCATTCAGTTGTGCAGATGCAGTGATGGGAACTGGAGGAGTTGCACGGTGCCCTATCTCCAAGCCGTCTTTCCACTGAAGCTTTCCCTGGCTCCCAATCATGCCCAGCCAACAAAAAAAGGTCATCTTCTGCACTGCCGGCATCCTGAGCTTCGCGTGCTCTTTTGGAGTCATAACGGCCTTAGGAACCCAGCTGTGGGTCAAAGCCAAGATCCTCTGCAAGACCGGAGCCCTGCTTGTCAATGCTTCTGGGCAAGAGCTTGAGAAGTTCACTGGGGACCTCCAATACGGGCTCTTCCACGGTGAAGGGGTGAGACAATGCGGCTTAGGAGCGAGACCTTTCCGCTTCTCATGTAAGTAACAATTATGCTTGAATTATTTAATGCCTGTGCACGTGCCTTGGGGCCATTGATTCTCCAAGCCAGCCTTTATAAACCAGTGTGAAACTGTCAAAATACTGAAATTGCTTCCAGAGCATCCTTTCTCTTTGATAGGTCTTATTTAAGCTATCAGGAATTTGAATTAAAATGCATCCTAGATATTAATATTTATTTCGGGCAATAGGTCTTGTCAAAAAGAGGAAACAGAGGAGATTAATATTATTTTTTACAAGAACTTCTTCATTTCTGTGTTTATGCTCTGCTCTTAAAAAATGCTCTAAATGGATATGGTTATATAGGGATGCTTAAAAACTCATTGGTGTGCAGCTTTTATTTCTTCTTCTAGTAGAACACTGTAGAAGTTAAGATCAATCACCAGCTTGAACTGGAGGTAGGATGCCTCTTGGGTTCAAGAGTGTAGCAATTAACTGACCTTCTGAAAGCATGTGCAAGATTTCAGCAAGATGGATCATTTTTCCTCAAGTTCAGTCTATTGAGTGGTGGCTCAGATATTTATAACCAATTTTGGCTTCAAAAAGAAGTTACAAACAATTAGCAAGTAAATGTGTGAAAATAATAAATGTTAATTTATAAGGAATAATGTGCTGCGTCTCCCACATGTCCTCAGAAATGATGATTTTTTTTTAAAGAAAGGATGATTGGAGCAATCTTATGAGAACTCTGCTAGTCCATTATTGGCATAAATCACTCTTCAGGAAAGAAAGCTGCTAATTGAGGCATTTTAAATGAGTTATTATCCTGTCTCTTCCCCCACATTGAAGGCCAAAATTAATTGAATTTATTATTAACATTTTCTGTCTCTAATTAAATTTCAGCAATGGTCTATTTATATTTCCAACCCCCTGCCCCCTCCACCCACCTTCATTACTTTTCTGGCAGTCACTGAGAGGTAGCATTCAGCTCACCTATGTTACCAGGTGATAGTGTTCTCACAGAGCCCCACTCAATCCTTGAGAATTAGTCTTCTGCCCTTCAAGAAATCATTATGAAGTACTGTGTGATGAAGTGTATACCAAGCTAAGACTCTGAATGGATTTCATTCTGGGCTCATTAAAATAAAAGAATTGGTAAAGGTGTTAAGCTCTCCTGGATCAGGGAGCACAAAGCTTAGTAGCATATGATTTGTAACTAGCATTAAAAAAAAGATAAGGGATCTGATTTCACAGCATGTGTGAGTCACCAGCAATTCCAATGAAATTTGGCAATGAAGTTGACAGTTGAGTTACTGTGGTCCTTGCATTTTGCTTGGATAAAATAACCATAGAAAACTTTTTTTCAAGGGGTATAACATGCTTCCAAGGATCTGTGGGCTCCTCAGATGGTAGCGGCCCAGCTAGTCTATCCTTCAGTCTGGCCTCAAATCTAGTTAGTGATCCCTCTTGTTTCTTCTTTTCTTCCTGTGTCTCAGGGTTATTATGCTCCTCTGATAATAACTACTAATTTTTTTTCTTCCTAGGCTACTAAAGAGAATCTGAAATTTGTTAATTTACTCTTTGTAGAGAACTATCTGTACATACTTAATTTGCAAAAGGCAAGAGAGGAAACTAAGGCTCAAGAAGATAAAGTTAGCTAAGATTATATAGGTCATATATGTTGTTGCACCTGTTGAGCACCTGTTGGTGGCTCATTGGATAGTATGCTGGGTCTGAAGTCAAGAAAATTCATCTTCCTGAATTCAAATTGGGCCTCAGACATTTACAAGCTGTATGACCCTGGACAAATCACTCAACCCTGTTCGTCTCAGTTTCCTCATCTGTAAAATGAGCTGGAGAAGGAAATGACAAACCACTCCAGTAACTTTGCCAAGAAAACCCCAAATGAGGTCAAGAAGAGTCAGACATGAGTGAAACAAGTGAACAACAACACACAACAGGCAGGATTTGAACCTTGGTCATCTGACTTCAGTCTTTTCCCATTGTTCATTCTATACACTGCCTGAGATCCTCACCCATATATGATCTGGGGCCCTCTGTGTTTCTTAGATTGAGCAGAGAAGAGCTGTTATGTTTAAATGGAAAGCGCAAAACAGATTCAGAGGACTCTAGAGAGCATAATGTTCATTTGAGTAAATGCTTCCCATGGTTTATTGCCTCTAATCACTTTAGTATTACAGATTATCATCATTGCACCTGGAAAGTTTTCATTATTACCACAATAACATAAGGCTCTTTTAATCTTTCCGTTAAAATGTCATTACTCGGATATTCAAATAGATCTGTGTTCTCACCAATGGGGGATAAAATGGCACAAACCTTAACCTATCCATGCCATCTCATGCTATGCTACTCTTGTCCGTGTTTTCCCACAAATTCAAGATGAGATCTCTACTTAATGTGTTGGGGGCCTTCCCCCCATCCTCTTTACATCATAAAGATACCAATGGAACACATATGCTGTCCATTGGCTAGTCTTCATGCTCACCACATCATCGGTCTCCCTTCTTTTTCAGTCATTTCTCTTCAAGACATCTTTACACCACTTGTCCAATAGAATTCTTTCTTAGTTCTTAGTTTCTTGGTAGCCTATTCATTTCCACTACACTTCTCCATTGCCCTTTGGGTGATACTCAATTTCAATGCCTCAGCAACAATATGGTGATGTGACTGGCCACTACACATCAATAGAAGATTAGTATGAAAAAGACAGGCCTTTGTTTCAGAGAGAAGTTAGAGGTTCATTAAAAGGACATTGGTGGGGGCAACTAGGCGGTGCAGTGGATAAAGCATCGGCCCTGGATTAAGGAAGACCTAAGTTCAAGTCTGACCTCAGACACTTGACACTAGCTGTGTGACCCTGGGCAAGTCACTTAACCCCCATTGCCCTGCAAAAAAAAAAAAAAGGACATTGGTGGGGGCAGCTAGGTGGCGCAGTGGATAAAGCATCAGCCCTGGATTCAGGAGGACCTGAGTTCAAATTTGGCCTCAGACACTTGACACTTACTAGCTGTGTGACCCTGAGCAAGTCACTTAACCATCATTGCTCCGCCAAAAAAAAAAAAAAAAAAAGACCAGAACTTGTTCTCTTCTGGCCATCACTTTTGAGAACTCAGGGTACCCTCCACAGCATGATGAAGGATCAAAGGAGGACATTGGTGGAATTATTATTGTTGTTGCTGTTATTGTCACAGACATATCAGTTTGGATAGGGAAGAAAGAACTCAGAATAATCAGCCCAAGTTGACTTTCTTACAGTTGGATATTTTAATTTAGTTCGACAGATATTTATCAAGTACCTCCCATGTTCACTACAGCTTGGCATAGTGAAGAGAGAGCCTACCTTAAAATCAGGAAGACCTAGGTTCATATCCTATCTCTGACTCAGACTACTGGTGCTGTTTTAAGCGTCCTTCAACCTCCAGGCAGCTCTCAAAGATTCTAATATGTCATTCTGCAAGGGAGGTTAAGAAGGGGAAAGTTCTCTCAAGAGATTCTTAGACCAAGGTTGAAGGCACTGTACTAAGTTCCAGGGAGACCAAAGCAAAAATGATACAATCCCTACCCTCAGAGCTTATGTTCTATTGAAAGGACTATGTGTCCATATAAGCCCAATTTGTGGGCTGGAGAATAAGATTAGGAGCCCCAGCTCATGGCTTCGCTTACTTCCTTCAAGGCTCAACTCGAATCTCACCTTCAGCAGAAGACTTTTACACCTTTCCCCTCCTTCCTTTAGAGACAACCCTCTGAGATTACCTTCCATGGAGGGGTTGGGGGGGGGGGGTAGCGGGTAAACATTTATATAGCACTTAGTATGTGCCAGGCACTGTGCTAAGTGATTTACAAATATTACCTCATTAGACCCATTGTTGAGCCAATATTAATCTCATTTGGTCCATTTACCCTACAGCTAGTACATATTATGTATATGTATATATTATATAGAGTATGTATGAGTTTTTGCATGTTGTTTACCCCATTACATCACAAACTCCTTCAATCAATCAAGAACTATTTATGAAGTACCTACTATGTGCCAAGTGCTAAGCTAAGTACTGGGGATACAGAAATAAAGAATGGATGTTGAACTAGATAACCTTTGAGGTCTCTTCCAGTTCAATTATTTTTTTTAATTTTTTTTTTTTTTTAGTGAGGCAATTGGGGTTAAGTGACTTGCCCAGGATCACACAGCTAGTAAGTGTTAAGTGTCTGAGGCCAGATTTGAACTCAGGTCCTCCTGACTCCAGGGCCAGTGCTCTATCCACTGCGCCACCTAGCTGCCCCCCAGTTCAATTTTTTAGGGAGGTGGAGGAAGCATTTCATGGTGGATAAACTACTAGACACAGTCTAGAAGTACAGAGTTTCAAGTACTACCTCAAACACAAATGAGCTGTTTGACCAGTGACAAGTCACCTCTTCTCTCTGTGCCTCACTTTACCCATTTATAAAATAAAGACACTGAACTAAAATATATATACAGTAAACATATAGCATATATATTGAATGTGTGTGTGTGTGTGTGTGTAATGAAATGATCCCAACTCACAATACATTCTAATGGATCTAATGGATCTTGAGGGCAGGGATGAAGTTTTTGCCTTTCTTTGTATCTATAGCACTTAGCACAGTGCCTGGCACCTGGTAAATGTTTAATAAATGCAATTAAGGATAAGTAAATATATAATAAATAATCAATAAAATGCATAAATGTTGACAGACTGATTGACCAACTGACTTTGGGATTTCCCCAATGATGACCAGGTCTGGATGGGAACATAATTTATTTCCTAGAAAGTCCCTTTTAAATTTTCCCTTTTTAAAAAAGTTACTAGGAAGGACTTTGACTACCTTGGTTTTGCAGAAATTCTCTGAAGGACAGTAGAAAAGTTAAATCTCCATCTCACTCCCTCTCCCCCTCCCCCAGCTCCTTTAAATGATTTTTCTGAAATTAGTTTTCATTATTTGTTGGTAGCAACTATAATGTTATTCCTATTTCCTAAAAAAAATGCACCAAGTTTCCACCTAAACTTTTCTTTAGGTAGGAGACATTTCATGAAGAGATATGGCGCTGGCCTCTGTCCATATCCAAAACCAGATCTGTATTGGTCACTACCCTTCCAAATGTCTGAGAACCTTGCACATGTATAATAGATGTGGCTTCAGTCACACCCTCCAGCAGTGTGGGAGAACAAGTGGGCGAAGAGGGGCCTGGGTGATCAGGACAACAAGGTAGTCCCGTTTGTCCCCATTCCCATTTTCTATTGACCACTATGTCTCTTTTAATTATAAAAGGAATTTGCGTCGCCAGCAAAGTCTGATAGGCTGGGAAAGCATTCTTTGAACCTTCTTTCTGCCTCGTTGGATCTGGCTGATTCTCATCAGTTTCTGGGTCAGCCATTCATTTTCCAAAGGTCACCAGCATTCATACTTAGCACCCAAATTCATTCATTATGACAAAGGAATATTTCATCTTTCCAGGCCCAACCGCTGTTCCTCCTTGGTTTTTCTCATATGTCACCAGAAAATAGCAAGTAAACCAAACCAAAAACTTGAACATTATTGTTTAAGTTTTACATGTGGCCATAAGGACAAAAACAGCCCTTTCTGAACAGTGTGTGTGTGTGTGTGTGTGTGTGTGTATGTGTATGTGTGTGTGTGTGTGTGTGTGTGTGTGTGTGTGTGTGTGTGTGTGAGGGGGATGAGGCAGGGGTTGTATTTTAATGGATTTTTAAAAACATATAGAAAATGGTTTTAAAAAATATGATACAAGCATAAGGTACAAATTACAGGATTCAGGCAGTTTGAGAATAGAGATTGTTTTGCTTTGTCCCTATATTCCCAGGGCCTTTAACATTCTCTGAGGGGGTCTAAATGTATAACTTAATCTGTGTACAGAGACTGTCTCCACCGATGCATATCAATCAATGCCTTGTCTGCAACTGATAGTCTTAATTGCTGGGGCACAGAGAGTTTAAATGACCTGACTGTGATCATATTTAAGTCTGAGTCAGAGACAGGCCTGCAACCCAGGTCTTCCAGACTATGAGGCCAGCCTGCTGTCAACTACCTCACATGGTTTCCCCTCACACATAGCTGTTATGTCATAACTATAAATGCTTGAACTGAATTGACTATTTATTTGTAGCCAAGCTATTTTCACCTTCCAGAAAAATATATGAAATATTTTTGAGATGGCTGAAATAGGTTTTAAATGATCATCCTTGAGCTCACAACTTCAGCTATATAGGCAGGTTTGAGATTTGTTTGTTTTATTGGAGGGAGAGGGTAGGAAGCTGTGCCTGTGATGTCATCAGGATAGGATAATTCTATTGTAAAAATTCTTTCCAAAAAAAGTTCTTTCTACCAGTACAGAGAGCAATTTTTCTGCATCTAATAGTTTTACAGGGTTAGATTGAATAAATAGCCATGATCACAGTCAGTGTAAGTCAAAGGCAGAACTTGAATCCGGGTCTTTCTAACGCCAAGGTGAGTCCTTCATTTGCCACACCACCCTACTTCTCAAGCTCAAAAACAAAAATCTCAGGAATCTGGACTTCAATGATTTAGAATTTGTGAAAATAGGGGCTAGGTTTAAATTTACTTTTGTAAACTATGGAAAAAGAGTTTTGTTGAGTTATTAAATAATGGGGGAAAGATCACAAAGGGGTATCATTAACAATTTAGGAGAACAAACTCAATCACCTTAGAAACTCCCATTGATATAGGTCCTGCTCCTTTCATCTCTCCCCAATCCACTTTGAAAGTAATCTTCCTAATGTTCCACTCTAATCTGTCACCTGCCAGTTCAGAAATATTTCGTGGCTCTCCATCAGTCTAATTAAGTACTAACTCCTTAGACTGATGTTCAAGGCTCTTCATGCTCTAGGCTCTATTCAACCTTTCCCATGTTATCTCTCATTATTCCACTAAAATTGGACACTTGGATGTTCTTGAGACACTTCCTGAAGTTTCCCATCTCCTTGCTTTTCTACACACAGAGTCACCCACCTGGAATGCCTGCTCTTCATCCTTGATATCTCCAATCCTACCCATCTCAAATGCTATCTCCTTCATGATGCTTTCTTGCAAAATGAGGTCTCTCCCATTATCAAATCCTCAAAGTACTTTGTGGAACTCCCTACATTCTACCTTGTTTTAGTGTATGATCTGGCTTCTCTATTTCACTCAGTCTGAAGCAGGATAGAACTCAGGTGGCCTTGACTTGTCTAAGATCACAGAGCTAATATGTGTCAAAAGTGGGACTTCTTGACTCTGAAACTGGTTCTCATTGCTGTTATGATGTTCCTGAGGGGAAAAACGATATTTTTCATTTCCTTAAGCACTTGGTTTGTTGTTTTGTTTTGTTTTTCAGTAAGTATTGAGTGCCTTCTCCATGTCCAGTTCTAATGAGAATAACTGTTGTTTTTTAAATTAGATTGAGAACAGGCAGTAATTGATTACTTTATGCATGACAGCTGCATACACTTCCATGTATAAATTTGTAAATGTATCTTCTCTTCCTACAAACATTAACTGACATTCTGTCTTTGGCCATAACACATATGAAAGTCGTGTTCAGATGTAGTTGAAATAACTGATGTGTGACTGGAAGTCTTGTCTACCCTGGAACCTTTGCCTTTTGTTTGTAAATATACCCCTTCCACGTAAAGCCTAAGGGTCATTTTCATCTATCTCTTTGCCTCCTGACTGGTTGGTACATTGACCAAAAAGAAATAAAAAACCAGCCCATTTCTTCAGTATAGAGAGAGATGCTATTCTTCTCTCCCAGAATTTCCAGAATCAAGGAGGTGCCACATGATTGGAGAAGGACAAATGTCCCAATTAAAAAAAAGAAAGACAAGAATAGAGTCCAAAGATGATAGGCTAGTGAGCTTGACTTGACAACATTTGAGAACATAATATTGGCCTTTTCAATAGACGTTACACCAAACTAGCCTCATTTTCTTTTTGATCGTTTGTAGACTAAAAGATAAAGGGAATGCTGTAAATATAATTTCTGTGGATTTTTCCAAAGTATTTGACTAAGTCTCTCTTGTTATTCTTTGAGAATAGATCTCATGCTTGCTAATAGTACAAAATTATATCGATTCAGAAGTGATTGAATGGCCAAACCCAAAGAATAATAATAATCACTGGTTTGATGCCAGCTTGGAAGTAGGTTTCCCTGGTACTGGCTTGGGAGGCTGTCCTTAAGCCTGTGCTGCTTATCATTTTTATCAGTGATTTAGATAAAGGCATGGATGGAAAACTTATCAGATTGACAGATGACACTATATACCTCAATGCCTTTTCCCCCATCTTAGATCTTTTTCTCTATTCAGAGGTAAAATAAATAAATAATGTGAAGTAAGCAGGAGGTTGAGGTGGGAGAAGGTGAAGTCAAAGTAGAATCTCGGCATTTCCTGGGAGGGAGAGGGAGGTTGGGAGGCGGCAAGATGAGGAAGGTCAGATGACAGCTGAGGTCTGACCTGTCCTCACAAGTACAGATGCCTCATCTCGCTCTTTCCCTCTCTTGCCTTCCTCCTCAGTTGCTGAACCCATCAGTGGGAGGTGTTGTTGTTGGTCTGATGGAAAGAAGTACCAACGAGTTACTGACACATCACACAGAGAGAACAGCAAATAAGACAGTTTGACAAGAACCTAGAATTTTGGAGAAGGAGTTTGTCAGTGACGTGGAAACTTACGTTTGGACAAAATTAGAAAGGGCTTTCAATGCCATATAGAGGAATTTATATTTATTTTATCCCTGGGGCAAGAGGGAGCCACTGAAGTTTCTGGAGTATGGGAGGAACATGATCAGACCAGAGCTTTAGAGATGGAAACTTGGCAGCTTTATGGAGAACAGGTTGGAGAGGAAAGAGGCTTGACACCGGGAGACCAATTAGGAGGCTATTATTGCAATGGTCTCCTGGAGAGGTTTAGGGTGGTTGTGGTGTGAGAGGGGGAAGAGAACAGTTGCAAGAAATATTGTAGAAGTAGAACCAACAGGATTTGGCAACTTATTGGATAGTGTAGGTGAGTGAGAGCAAAAATTCAATGATGACTCAGGTTGTGAGCCAGGACAATGGGGAAAATGGTGGGAACCTTTAAGTCAGCATCAGGGTAGACTTTTATGGCAGGGAGGATGAGGAGATGAGGCCTATTTTACAAAACATGTCCCATGTTGACTTTGAGATTCTTAGGAGACAATCAAGTTGGTGATCCCAACAGACAGTTGGAAATACAAGGCTGGGGCTCAGGAGAGTGATAATGGTTGAATACGTGGATTTGGAGATGATAGCTGCACCCATGGCAACTGATGTGATTGCCATTAATAAGCATTTACTGGGGGTGGCAGTAATGAATAAGAAGCCTACTGGTCCAGAGGGTAGGAGAGAAGGTATGTCTGGAGAAAGTGCCACTGCCTCTTGGGGTAAGCCAGTTTTTCATGAATTCCAGAAGATGGAATGAGCATGAAAGAATATTTGTTAACAATAGAATAAGAGTTTCTTAAGGACACAATAGAAAAGAAGGGCAGGGTGGGAAAGGGACACAGGAGGTAAGATTGACATGGATGGGTATAATGGAACTGAGAGTGATGGGAAGTGGGGGTGGGCAGGTGAAGGAATCTTAAGGGTCTATCAGCAGGTTGGGACTCTGAATCACAGAAATATTCAGTGAAAATCTCGAAGGATTGTAAACTATCTCTCCCTTCCCAGTAGCAATTAGCTCTAGGTCTATAATAATAATGATGATGAAAATAATGATAATAATAATAATAAACATTTATATAATGCTTACTATGTGCTAGGCACTGCATTAAGTGCTTTACAATTATTATATCATTTGACCCTCACAATAACTCTGGGAGGTAAGTGCTATTATAATCCTCATTTTCTGATGAGGAAACTGCAGCATATAGAAGTTAAGTGACTTGCCCAAAGTCACACAGCTAATAAGTGTCCGAGGCCAAATTCAAACTCAGGCCTTCTTGACTCCAAGGCCCTCAGCTTGATCCACTATGCCACCCAGATGCTTTCACCTCAGAGATGATTTGGTTTTATAAAACATAGAAGAGACTGTAGAGACCCCTTTATCCCCTGAATCGCCTACAAGAACCTTTCTCCTTTCCCTTCTCCCCTTCCCCCCAACCTTTTCACCTTTTACTAACAGAATATAAGTTCCTTGAGGACAGGCAATTCTTTGTTGTCTTTTTCTTCTATCACTGTGCCTGTGGCACACAGTAGGGATTTAATAAAGCCTTGATGGTTGATTTGTTACTGGAAGGGGACGGAAAGAGGGATGTATGGGCAAGGGGCTCTCCATTCCTGCTCTTAGGTCCCTAAAAGTCCCGACTGTGGGACGCTGAAGATTGTGGGCTTTCCTCCCTCTGCTGCTGAGGGGTCCTGTAGGGTCTCATGCTCTGAGTCTCAGCTGCTGGTCCTGCTCTTAAGGTCACTCCCCCACCCTCTTCATTGAGGAGGCTGCATGCAGGTGCCGCTGGAGCTGCCGGATTTTCCTGTGGCTGTTGCCTATGGCAACTGATGCTGTTTTCCTTTCAGTCTCCCCTCCTTCCTCTTATCTCTCCCTGAGTGCACCTCTTGGGAAGGCACAGGTGAGAAACAGCTAAAGTCATTATACTTTCACATGGTTTAGAGCTCCAGACCAAAGCCCTCATTTTACAAATGAGGAAACCGAGGCTCGCAGAGGTCATAGTGACCGGTCCAAGATCACGCAGGGTCCCATTTGCACCCAGGATGTCTAGCTTCAAATCCAGAGATCTTTTGGCTCTTCCATTCTGCATTTTTGCTCATGACTAGACCAGGTTCCTACTTTCACCATAGCATCATAGTCTCAGGAAGCCTCCTGGGATTTCTCCAGAGTCAAGGTTTTGCCCATTCTATCCAGGGTAGCCCTTCTCATCTTGCCCACCCTCCCCCCCCCACCCCGCCAACCTCTGCCTTATTTTCCACACTTAGACATTTTCCTCATGCATCAAAGTTACCTAAAAACCCATGACAAAAGTTCTTCCTAGGTCAGAGGGAGTAAGCTCTTTCAATGGGTTTTCCCTCTTATGTCTCTCTCCTCAAGTAACCAGCACCCCTCCCTCCCCAGATGCCTCATTCTTCTCAATCCCAGCCAGCACTAGATAAAATGGTTTCGATTGGCCTTGTGTTCTAAGTCCCGTGTTCCCGAGCCTCTTCCCCTCCAGGACAGCTGTTGAATGTTCCAAGGTTGGGTGTTCTAAGTCCAGGACAGAAGCTGAGCACAATGCAGGGGGTGGGGGAGGGTGGAGGGATTCTCTGTATAGCACTGGCTGCTTAGTTTGAGGCAAGTTTCACATTTCCTCTGGAGTCCCTTTGAAAGAGCTGATCACCTCTGACTTTTCTTTAATCCCCCTCCCATCCAACTCTATTGGGCTAGGCCATGAGTGTAAGAAGGCATAGAGCATCGAGCTTGTTTTATGCTCAGCAAGAAAAGGAGAGGAAGCCTTCAGTGGTGGACAGATGACCAGTCACTGCATTGTCACAGGCAGCTTGAAGACAAGTCGCTGACCTTCATCAATAAAGGGAGTTCCCACACTGGGAGGTCCTTAACCCAATAAAATTAGCATTGGTCCACTTTGGTTTCCCATTTCTGTAATCCTTCCCCCCACAAATCCCTGGCTCCTACTTGACCTAAGTTTACTGGTATCTATGAAGACAAATGACCACTCTAGCATAATCTGTTGTTTGCATTAAAACAGAATAAATCTCGCCCATAGTAGGTGCTCAACAAATATTTGCTGAATCAATGGAGGAATGAACACTAAAGGCTTAATGCAAAGCTTCCCATCATACCATTAAATTACTTGGATAATTAATGTTGAAGGGCAGAGACATTTCCTGATGATACAGCTGTAACTAGATATGATTATACCTTGGGCAAGTGGCACAAAGCAGACCCTCAGTTGGGATGCAGGGGGGAGTCCAAATGTGGTTCGAGGTTGCTTCTGGGGAGGCTGCCACATGTGGGAGGCAGGGTAGCTGGATAGGGGGTAGAATTTCCCCCAGCCTGCTATCTACTAGCTTCCTATTTCAACTCATTATTCTAATGAGCTAGGTTCTGAGCTCTGTCATTTCTATGCTACCAAAGGATAGTGAGTGTTATAGGCACCCTCTAGACTCAACACCCTGAGGCAAAGGCTTACTATCCTTACCCTAGTTACAGCCCTCTCTTACAACTATAGTAGGTTGGCCCTGAGTCTTTGCTAACAAAAACCTCCAGGGTAGATATTGCCAAAATAGAACTGACCAAGATCACTTACACAGTAACCAAGGCAATTATCAAAATGATCGTCTCTCTCATTAGACAACATGACCAGTCTTCCAGACATAGGCAATGGCTAGAGAATGGCCTCTTCCAATCAACTCCATGCAATGGGCTTTTATTCAGAGCTCACTCTGTGAGCTCAGCACTACGCCAGAATGGGATTGGAGGGTTTAAAAGATCATTTTAATACACTCATTTGTGTACTTAATTGCTTTCTTTGGGATACATTAAAACCATTACAGACAGATTTTACAAGGGGGTGCATCAGTCTAACAAAAATATAAATAATTGGCCTTTCATTGGGTCACATAGATAATGCATTAATTTACTGTCAAATAACATGCTTTTATTGCATGACCAGTAGAGCTGACTGCTGATAAACATTTTACAGGGTGGATTAATTTATGTATTGCTCATACTTAGCTTTCCCAGTGTGCTATAACTGTGGCAAAGACGTTCAAGGGAGTTATTACCCCAATGTAATCATACCCCTGCAGATTAGAAGCAGTCAAGTGTGTTCTATTATCAGAGACACATATTTACCAAAGCATCTGTTGTCCCTAAACCGCCACAGGTGATTAAGACTCATTCAGTTATGCTGAATTGCCTTTGCTATAGATATATATATATATCCAGGTAGACACAGACACATCAGTTTACATTTTTTGGGGGGGGTTCAGAAAAGGTAACTGTCACAGCTCATTTTGAAACTCTTCCTCCAAGCCAACGTCGGGTCCTCTGATTCAATAGGTTCCAAACTCCTTTTCCCCTGACCGTGTAGACCTCAATAACTGGATGGGATATTAGGGAAGATAGTCAGAAAAGATAAATACAATGAGCATGTGTCAGAGAATGTCTTTGAGTGGATTTTCATAATGACTAAGTAAAGATGGTCATGCTGAAGGTCAGGTGAAGAGCCCTTCCTCTAAGAAGAAAAGGATACTGGCCTCATTCTCTTGAAAAGAAAGTGAACGTAGAGTCACCAGGGACCAAATACAGTCTTTTGTTATACACATCCGCACACCCATAAGCCTTTTTATGTGAAGAATAAAAAAGTGGAGAAGAGAAAAAAAGGGCCCTGGAATCTTCTATCCCTGACTTTAATTGAGAGAAAAGATGCTTGATAGCAGTCAGTAATATTTTCCTAGCCTCGGGTTTTGAAGGCTTAGACAACCTCACCTGCATCTTGCATCTGGAGACATTTGGGCAGGGAGGGATCACTGGGTCAAAGCAGCAGGTCAATGCAGGGATAGGTCTGAAAAGCAACCATAATATCTGCCCCGATAGGGCAGTCTCATTGGAAGCCAAGGGGAGATTTTCTGTTGGAAAGGGCAGCTGGTGGGCTGCCAATCTTGAGCATGGCTCTGCTTGGTGTCTGCCCTGGAAAGGAATTCTCAAGGCACATTCAGGTGAAGCCTCTCAGCAATCCTTCAGTCTTGGGGTCCCTGTCTAATTGCATGGAGCCATACATTACAGGGAATGATGGGAAGTTGCCTTTTACCCTGGGGAGGACTTGTCTGCCCGGGCTCCACTTTCTGATATCAGTCTTTCTCTTAAGGGCATGGATAGAGGCTTCTGGAGCCATAACTAGTCCTTTTTTGCATCTCAGACAAGTAGCACAATATGGGTCTGGGGTAAATATGCCTCTGATGGGAGGCAGGAGGAAAGGTAGAATGGATGTGTGGCAGCAGATACCCCATGGTGCCAAGAAGTTATAGCTTGGTAAAGGGACCAAATGTCCAGCAATGGGATCTCTAGGTCAGAGAGGCATGAGTGAGGTTTTTTCCACATAATTCCAAATTGTTTTCCAGAAAGTTAGACTAGAGAGGGAGCTGTGGGGAGGGAGGTGAGGACCAAGAGAAGAAGAAACCCCCTTGGGAGGAGATAGGACACCGTCTGATAGCTTCCTATTTTAACCACTTATTCTTTCTAACTAGCCTCTAAAAGCTCACTTGTTTCTGTGATGCTGAAAGACTCGAGTACTGTTAACACCTTGTAAACTTTGATGCTCCGAGGCAAAGTCCCAATTGCCTCTCACCAAAGAACAGCCCGAAAGCTACCGCTCCAAGTGTGAATGGTTAACAGAGCAGAACAGATGTTAGAGCAAGACACCTCCCCCATGGGGTCACACAGAAGTCTGAGCCCTCATGTAATGTATTTCCAAGGCCAGCCCTATCTGAACCATTTATCTATGTTCCTTTTGAAGAGACTAATAGGGGTGCTTCCTAGAGGCACGCCATCAGTCCAGGTCTGTGAACAGATGATTTCAGACAAGTCATTAGTGAGAATGACCAAGAAATTACGCGAGGGAGATGGAAAAGGGAATGGAGATAATATATCAGGCACCAAGCAAGGTATGTGACAGGCATCACATAAGAAATTAATGTATGTACATGTACCCAAAGAGCCAGGGATGCAGGTGACTATCACCACCTGCTTAGAATTCTATCAAAGAATCTTAGCCTGAGAGTTTAAAAATGATGGGAAAATGGGCCATCAGAATCTCCTCCCCTGCCTGAGGACCCCTTTCGGGAAAGGGGTCTTCACATGGCCCCCTGACAAGATAGTGCTTCAAACAGAATGTCAAAGCCAGGGGACCTTAGAGGTCAGCTCATCTCCTTCCAAATTTATAGCCATCAGTCAAGGTTCTCTGCCCCTCCCCACGTCTGATCCCCTGAAAAATTAGAGGTCTGGACCCCTAGTGATCTTTAAATTTCTGAAAGGAGCTTTTGTGACTGAGAACACGATTCTTCTGTCATAGTAACATTAGGCTCTTGTCAGCTGTTTATGTATGAAGTTCCCAGATTCTGCAGGGCATTTCCTTTTGTTTGAATGTAATTTTATATTGAAAGAAGATGAGACTGTCAGGAGACCTGGGTTCTTGCTCAAATTTACCATTAGCCCATTGTGTGATTTTGGCTGCATCCTTTTCCAAGCACCCTGGAAATGGCAGTGTTCACTAACAGAACACCCTTCCCCTCACTGCCCTAATTTTAGCCCAGCCCCTGCAGACGTCATGCAGGGTATCAGTTCCTGTGGATGATCAGCCTGGCAACCGCTTCTATAGGTGCCAGCCAGGGGACCCTGGGGACAAAATTCTGAAAACCCGTAAGACGCCATTCTTGTCACCAAAGTCCTTGGCACTATCCAATGACTGAATATCAGTAACGAATAGCCTTCTCTTGGTGGCAATTACAGTCTAAATGATGCCTCACTATCTGCTTGGCTGCTGCCCTCTAAGAATCTCAGGGTTGGTCCAGCTAACCTGTGCCTGAGACTTCCTATATGAGTTATCTCCCATGTTACAATGTGCGTTCCTTGAGGGGGCAGCTAGGTGGTGCTACAGTGGATAAAGCACTGACCTTGGATTCAGGAGGACCTGAGTTCAAATCCCAACTCAGACACTTGACACTTATTAGCTGTGTGACTGTGAGAAAATAATGGGATGTAGGTCTCGATTTAATTAACCTTAAGTAGGTTCTCAGTCAATCAGTCAGTCTCACCCAATTCAATCAATTCCAAATCAATCTTCAGGTGGGGCCCCTGGGCACCTGCCAAATCCCGTTATTTTCCCACAGTGACCCTGGACAAGTCACTTAACTCTCGTTGCCCACAAAAAAAAAAAAGAATGTGCTCCTTGACGATAAGAATTATGTTACATTTCTGTTTATACTCCCATCTTTTAGCACAATCCTTTACACATAATAAGCACTTGAGTCATATTTTTTTGTTGATACACTCACTCATTCCTATGCTCAAGGCATTGTGCTAAGTGCTGAGAATACAAAGACAAAAGGAAAAACTGCCTCCCCCAGGAACCATATTCTTGGGGGAAGGGGTAGAATATTGACAAAGGAGACTAAATTGGGACAGCTAGGTGGTGCGATGAGTAGAGCTGGGGGTTGGAATCAGGAAGACTCATCTTTGTAAGTTCAAATCTAGCCTCAGACACTTCCTAGCTGGGTGACCCTGGGCAAGTCACTTCATCCTGTTTGCCTCAATTTCCTCACCTGTAAAATGAACTGAAGGAAATGGCAAAGTACTTCAGTCTCTCTGCTAAGGAAACCCCCCAAAATGGGGTCACAAAGAGTCAGATGTTACTGAACAATAGTAATAACAACAACATGACTAAATGCAACCTGCCTTTGGACCCCATACAAGGTAATTGGAGAAGAAATAAAAGTACCAGCAACTGGGGCAGAGGTTCTTAACCGTTTATGTGCCAGGGACCCTTTTGTCAGTTTGGAAAAAAACTATGAACACTTCTCAAAATGATATTTGAAAATGCATCAGATCTGGAGAGAAGTTTGTAATTCAAAATGAAAAATGAATATTGAAATTATTTAAAGAAAATGTATCCACAATTCCAAAGTTATAGAGAAAGTTATTAAAAGATGTTTTTTAAAAAATGTTCCTGGATCCCAAGTTAAGGGCCCTGGAACTAGACAGGATCAGATAGTTTCTTATAGGAGGTAGTTAGTACCTGAGTAACTATCCCATGTCTGAGCCTCATTTTCCCCATTCTGCTAAATGAAGGGCTTGGATTAATCATTAAAGTTTTCCTCAGCTCTATTATTCTGATACCATTGTGACCCCAAACTTTAACTCCTTTGAGTTGAATGTGGCATGATTTCACCCTCAACTATTTGGATTATCTCCTCTATCTGATTGTACAACTGCCTATTTCCACTGAAGGATGGTCAAGGGTCCTGGATGGGTTGATTATTAGTCATAGTTGTTACCTAAATGAGAACAAGGTAGGGGGCAGCTAGGTGGCACAGTGGATAAAGCACCGGCCCTGGATTCAGGAGGACCTGAGTTCAAATCTGGCCTCAGACACTTGACACTTAACTAGCTGTGTGACCCTGGGCAAGTCACTTAACTCTCATTTCCCCCACAAAAATAAAATAAAATAAATGAGAATAAAGTATACTATGGAGGAAATGGAGGAGTTCTGAGGGATTTGAAAACATTAGTATAAGCTTTGCTAAAAGGTTGCAAAAGGGACAGCTGCTTCCGAGAGTGCAAGGTCAGAGGAAGATAAGATTTAAAACCAGAAGGAATATAATACTGGCATTGATTTTAGTAACTCAAAAGTTAGTTACCCATCCCCAACCCCCTTCAGATTCATTTAACCTTTCATGGTATAATTCAATCATTTCTCATAAAAGTCAATAAATAATTCATTCTTGTAATTTTTTATTCCTTAAACGATTCAGTTCAAGAAACATTTATTAAGCCTGGCATCGTACAAAGAGCATTAGACTGATTGTCAATAAGAGCAGGTTCAAACCCTGCCTTTGACACTCACTAGATTAGTGCCATGAGCAATGCATGAGGTCATGGAATTAGAATTGGAAGAGACCTTGGAAGCCATCTATCCCAACCCCCTCATTTTTATAGATGAGGAGAGTTGAGCATAGAGAATTTAAATGACTTGTCACTTTCTAATCCTCTTTTTCTGCATTACAAAATAAGGATAATAACAGCACTAACCTCACAAGGTTATTTGTGAGGATCAAATCAATCAATCAACAAGCATTTATTTAAGCACCTACTATGTGCCAGACACTGGGACATTATGTTAAGGACTTTGCAAACCTCAAAGTGCTAGGTAGGGGCAGCTAGGTGGCACAGTGGATAAAGCCCTGGTCCTGGATTCAGGAGGACCTGAGTTCAAATCCAGCCTCAGACACTTGACGCTTACTAGCTGTGTGATGCTGGGCAAGTCACTTAACCCTTATTGCCCCCCCCAAAAAAACCAAAGTGCCATGTAATTTTTTTTTCGGGGCAATGGTGATTAAGTGACTTGCCTAGCATCATACAGCTAGTAAGTGTCAAGTGTCTGAAGCTGGATTTGAACTCAGGTCCTCCTGAATCCAGGGCCAGTGCTTCATCTACTGTGCCACCTAGCTGCCCCCAAAAGTGTTCTGTAATTTAAAGCTGTTATTTTAGCTATTAAAAAAGCCTATCTATATAAGGAGCTCCAGTGAGGACCTTCCTTTACTCATCTAGATCAACATCTTTCTGGCACAAGGTAAGCATCTTAGAGAGCTGCCTTCACTCTTAGAGGCTAAGTGACTTGTCCACAGTCACACAGGCAGTTTGTGTCAGATGCGTAACTTGAACCCAGGACTTCCTTACCCAGGCACTAGTTCTCTATCCATTATGCCATCCAACCTATCAGGCAGATCAGGTGCTATGGGTTGAAGAAACAAAGACCCCAAAATAGATATGCAGTCCTCACAACAAGAACTATAATGGAAGGTGTGGAGTGTGGTGGAAGGAGGGAAGACCCAGACAAAGTCCTCTAGGGAAATGTGAGGAGAAAGAGGAGACTTTTATCTGAGGCAATCAGGGGAGGCTTCATGGAAGTGGCATTGGAGCCGAGTCACATTTAAGGGAAATTAGGTTTATGTAGGAAATGCCTACTGAGGTTGCAATCCTTTGAAACCTCCAAAGATTTTCAGATGAGTGGTTGTCTGACCATGCCTCCTCCATCTTTTATTTCAGAAGTCACCTTTTTTGTACCCAAGTGTAAAGCTTTACATGGATTCCTATTAATATTCTTCTCTTTCAGTCCAGTGTTCTAGATTTTCATGACCTTTTGGGGTTCCTGATTCTGTCATCCAGTGGTATCTTCAGATTGGACAAGCATGTCATTGACACCTTTATGTCACTGGTAAAAAAAGTCAGAGATCTCTGATGCACTCCACTAGAGATGTTATGCCAAAACAACATAGAACCATTCACTGTTATTCTCTATGCCTGGCTGTTTAATCAGTTCTGAATCCGGCTAATTGTCCTATTGTCCAATGCACATTTTACCATCTATTTTACAAGAATGACATGAAATATTTGATCACATGCTTTGCTTAAAACCAAATAAACTTTATCTACAGTATTGCCATGATCTTCCAGCCTAGGAATCTTGTAAAAAAAAAAACAGATATAAAGTGAATCTGGCAGGACTGTTCTTAATAAAATCAGGTTGGGGGCAGCTAGGTAGCACAGTGGATAGAGCACCGGCCCTGGAGTCAGGAGTAGCTAAGTTCAAATCCAGCCTCAGACACTTAACACTTACTAGCTGAGTGACCCTGGGCAAGTCACTTAACCCCAATTGCCTCACTAAATAAACACACACACACACAAAAAGGGGGCAGCTAGGTGGTGCAGTGGATAGAGCACTGGCCCTGGAGTCAGGAGTACCTGAGTTCAAATCCAGCCTCAGACACTTAACACTTACTAGCTGTGTGACCCTGGGCAAGTCACTTAACCCCAATTGCCTCACTAAAAAAAAAAAAACCACCAAAAAACAAAACAAAACAAAAAAATAAAATCAGGTTGGTTCTTTGTGATCACTGCTTCTTTTTCTAAATGTTCATTAGCCCTCCCTTTAACATTACATTCTAGACCTTTGTCAGGAATTGAAGTCAGGTTCAGTGAACTATAGTTTGCAGATAATCCCCATTCCTTTTCTTGAAAATCAAGATAACTTTGGATCTCACTCATTGTCCATGATCTTTTTATTGACAGTGTGTCAGCAGTCACATCCTCTAACTCCATACCCCAAAATGCAGTTCATGGAACCCACAGGATGTGAGTTCATTAAGAGCAGCTGGACCCTCTCTTACTATCTACTTCTTCATATTGGGTATCAGCTCCCCATTAGTTATTTCTGTTCTGACCTTTCTATTGCAAAGATCATTCTCCTTGGTTAAGAAAGCAGAAGCAAAATGAAGAAGGTAAAGGAGTGGGAGTGTCAAAGAAACCAAGGCAGCTTGGAGTAGGTGTTTGGAAGTGTCAAAAGAAAAGTCAAGAAAGATGAGTACTGAGGCAAAGTCATAAGTCATTGGTTACCTTCTAGAAGACAGTTTCAGTAAAGTGGTGGGGCCACAGGCCAATAAGGAGTTTCAGAGTGAATAAACAGCATGGTTTTGGAGACAATGAGCACGATAGCATAAAAGAAAGAGTTTTTTCCTTCATTTCTTTAAAGGGGAGGGGATATTTGAACATGTTTATAGGTAGCAAAAAAGGGAAAAGCAGCAATGAAGACACTGGATTTGGAAAAATAGAATTTTCAATAGAGCAAGATCCTAAAGGTAGGAGGGAATGAGGTCAAGGGCACATGTAGCTGAATTAGAACATCAAGCTTAGCCTCCACGAAGAGAGATAAAAATTGAAGGAAGTTTTCGAGGCAGAGAGAAGGGGAACTCTTGGCGAACAGTCTTAATCTTCAGTTAAGTAGGAGGCAAGGTCATTTCCTGAGGCTGTGTGTTGTGGGTAGAGTTGGAGACTTGAAGAATTTTTGAATAGATGCTGTAAAGATTGTGGTTCTCAATCAAAAATAAATAAGAGGAATGCTGTGGATCCTTGAGGCCAAGTTGTGTTAAATAGCATGAATTTGTTGTGGATTCTGTTTGCATGGTTTCCTGACTTCCTGGGGAATGGGAGTAGAAAGGGCAGATGGTGGGAGCGATCCAGGGCTCAGAATGGGTAGGAGATGCATGGCATTAAGACATAGTAGCAGGAGAGACTGGAGGGCAGAAGATGGTGCCATGTTGAGCTGACTAATTACAGGCTTGAGATCATAAAGGGGCAAATATGAGGGCACCAGAAGGATGATACACTGGGAGAACAGGAGAGTGCTGAGGAACCAAAAGTCACAAGGAAGATAAGAGCATTTAGTCACTGCAGCTGCTACTGTTGCCTCTCTCTCTTAACTGGACCACCAAGAGCCATGCTTGGGAGGTGCTAAGCTACTTGGCTCTACACTCTCTGGAACAGTGTGCATCCTGCCCTAGCCATTTTCTCCACATGAAACCACAGCAACCCCTGCCTTCAGTCTCTTTCTTAAAGAATTATAATCAAATCACCACTACCATTGCCCCTGGAAAGAGTGGTAATGGATTGCTGTTATTCTATTTCCAGTCCATAACCCCTTTCCAGGCCAACAAATATGTTGTCTTCTTTAGAATGGGAGAAACTGTTTAACTTTTGTATTTGTATCTTGAATACTTAGTACAATGTGCTTTTCATTCATTCGTTCATTCATTCATTAGTTTGTTCATTTGTTTATTCATTTGTTCATTCGTGCATGCATGCACACATACATTCATTTCTTCATACGACCATTGTGTTGAAGAAAAAATATCAATACTGTAAGGAACTAGTTTGCCACAAGTCTGCCAGAGACCATTTTATTTAATTTTAGATTAACCCAATTCCAAAATATTTCTGACTTAAGAGAGAGCTAATATGGCAGAGTTTTCCCTTGCCCTCTGACATGTCTCTGCCCCAAGACAATTTTAGGTCATATTTATAGAAATCTAAGAAAGAAAATCCAAGATATATAACAATATAATTCTGAGTTAACATACCACAACAACCATCAATCCCTTTCATTTTGGAACCCCCTCCTTGAAGAATCAATGGGGTTCATCCTTCAGACCTATATTGAGAATCTAAATTGAATAAGTAGTTCAATGAAGATATTAATTCTCTACCTTCTTCTCACTCCTTCCTCCCTTCCAGAGTTAGAGAAAGGAGAATATCCCTGATTATCCCTAGATGGGCAAATATCCTGGGCACATAGAGGGGTGGGAAAAGTGAATACTTTTATCGAGACAAGAGGTACTCTTTTGTTGTTTTGTTTTGTTTTTGTGGGGCAATGAAGGTTAAGTGACTTGCCCAGGGTCACACAGCTAGTAAGTGTCAAGTGTCTGAGGCAGGATTTTGAACTCAGGTCCTCCTGAATCCAGGGCAGGTGCTTTATCCACTGTGCTACCTAGCTGCCCCTGACAAGAGGTATTCTTTCTGGTGACTACATTCAATCTATTCACCTAATCAAATGAGAGAATATTTGTAAAGTTTTAGCAGAACTCTGGCATATAGTAGGCACTTAATAAATGTATATTTTCTTCTCCCCTACCCTAATGAAAAGCTTTTCCCCCTTTCATTCAGACCTTCAATCTGGGAAATGAGAGAGCTTTTTATAAGGCTAAAGAAATTATTAGAATAATTTCAGTATTGCAAATAGAGTTATTAGGTTTTAAAAATTTTGCTTCCACAATAGAACCACAGATTTAAACTGAAAGAAAACTTAGAAGACCATTGAATCCAACACCCTTATTTTTACAGATGAGGAAAATGAGGCAGTGAGGTTAAGTGACTTGCCTGGAATGGCACAACTAGTAAGTGTCCAAGGAAAGATTTGAACCCAGGCCTTGTTGATTCCAAATCTTGTGCTTTTTCCACTACAGTTTAGGAGAAATGAGATGGTAGGAGACATGAAAAAAGTCTGGAATCTGCAATCAGAGAGGAAAATTTCAGAGTTTAGGATGAATTTGGGGATGATGACAGGTTTTTAGGTCCTACCTTCATAGTTGGTGGCTGAGGTAGAAAGAACATCAAGGTCATTGGGGTTGAGGTTGAATTGTATGGCCACAATGCTAAAAGGATAATCATTGGAAATACTGAAGTTACCAATAATAAGGGCCATGGTTGAGATGGAGAAGAAGACAATGAAACAGCTGCTGAACTCATTGAGGAAGCAAGGAGAGTATGCTAGAGGTTGGTAGGTGATAGCAACAAGGATCCACACACCAGACAGAAGAAAAATAGCATGAGCATCAAAAGGAGTCAGTTGCTGAGCATGATGGAGGAGGGAAGGTCTTAAAATGGCAAGGATGAACAAAGAGTATGGTGGTTCTTCCTCTTGGCCCTGGGTGGGGAGGTTCGGGGATGAGGGATGTTGAGAGACAGAGTGGCCAGTATTGAAGACTCAGTGTATTTAAAAGAAGAAAGACAGTCCCAGCAGCTGGGGGGGGGGGGGGACTATGAAAGAGAAAGGTCAAGGGGAAGCCAGACAAGAGATCCAGAAGGCACAGTGGAAACCAAGGCAGGACAAGGACTGGGGTCAAGCTGGGCTGATCTGAAAAGGGATGAGGTTTGCAGGAGGGGTAGCAGATGAAAAGAGTTTTCTTCTCTCGAAATGTAAACCTTGAATCACATTTGGAAGAGCTGGAGGGAAGAATCTGCCAGCCACAATATGGGAGAGGGAACTACCTAGTCCTGAGAAGTTTGTAGAGTAAACCATTCCTGAGGTTCTAATTAGGCTGTTGGGGTGAAGAAGCCTGGGCCAGTGGTGTCTCTCAGAGGGGTCCTTTTCAGTTAATTGCATGGTGGCAGGAAAGGGCAGAGAGAGAATGAAAAGAGAGAGATACAGAAAGCTGAGGTTTCTGCCCTACCATGTCTAGTCCACTCTGCCTCTGCAGCATCTCTCACAAGGATCCCTGCCTATCTACTGACATGGAGACCAGTCTAGTTCAGACCCTTCTTGCCTTTAGATGGGGCTATTGTAGATTGGTCTCCCTGCCTCTAATCTCTGGCCTCTCCAGCCCACAATCCTCCATATAACTGCCAAAGTGATTATGCTCAAAGAACTCTAGGGGTTCCCTATTACCCATAGAATCTAATCCATATTCCTCTGGCATTTTTCGTCCTTCCCATCCTGGCCCCAACCTACCCTCCCAGCCTCGTTATACTCTCCTCCCTCACTTTATGCACACCATTGCCAAGTCATAATAGCTTTCCTCCCTTCTTTTTACATTTCATCTCTGGTCTCTGGGCTTGAAGCTTGATGCTGTTGTTGTTTGTGCTTCTTGAAGAGGACCATGACATAGGGGTGATGTCATAGACTTGCAAGTCCCATGGCAAGATATACATCAGGACAATTGGAGATAGTACTGGATGTTTAAGGCAATTGGGGTTAAGTGACTTGTCCAGGGTCACACAGCTAGTAAGTGTCTAGTGTCTAAGGCTGGATTTGGACTCAGGTCCTCCTGAAGCCAGGGCCAGTGCTTTATCCACTTCGCCACCTAGCTGCCCCAGCATTTTTTGTTTGTTTGTTTGAATAATTTTTAAATAACTTGTTAAAGGTTCCAGTGAAGCAGCTTAGGTGGTGTAGTGCATAGAGTACTGGGCCTGGAGTCAGGAAGATTCATCTTCCTAAATTAAAATCTGGCCTCAGACACTCAGTAGCTGTGTGACCCTGGCCAAGTCATTTAACCCTGTTGCCTCAGTTTCCTGGAGAAAGAAACCATTCTAGTATCTTTGCCAAGAAAACTCCAAATGGAGGCACAAAAGTTGGACATGACTGAACAATGACCAGGTCCCCAACACTTAGCATGGGTCTAGCAGGTAATACTGGCTTAATTGATTAACAGATTGATTGTTAAAGATGAAAGAAGCCTCTGTTGATAGGAGCTCCCAGATAAGATTCCCCTCAGTAGAGTGTCAATTTATATATTTATCAATTCACTCTGATATGCAAGGCAAGATGGGGTCTCTAAGAGTGATCCTATCTCATGGGTAGATAACACTGGTATTCAAATGACTATGTTATCAGAAATTACAGCTTAAGTCCCCATTAGTGCGAATAATGAAATGGCTTCATTATTTGATTTCCCATTGCTTATTCCCATGGAGTTGGAACCAATTAACCTGTTTTACATAATTACAACTTTGAATAGCGTGAGCTTGAATACCTAGGACCACTTCACTGGATTCCTTATTCACACTAATGGGGAACTAGCTGAATGTGAGACTTGTTATAAGATAGAAGGGAATGCACCATTGGAATTCCAGGAGATTCGACTTTCAGTCAGACTGGATGGAAATGGTTTCATGGAGCAGGTAGCATCAGCCTTGGGCTTTGATAGATGAGCAATTAATCATGAAGGCAGGCATAATTCAATGAGGCAGCAAGACGCCACTTTCTATAAGACAAGAGACCTTAACCTGTTTTGTGTCATGAAGCCCTTTGGCAAGCTAATGAAGCCAGCGGAACACTTCTCAGAGCAGTCTTTAAAAATATATAGTCAAAATGAATGCTTAATTTCAGTTAGAGATGAGTGAAAATAAAGACATATCTATACTGCTATTGATAGTAGTAAGGATATAAATATTTCCCATCCAGGTTACTACAAGTCAAAAGATGCTATTCATGCTATTAAAAAGGGTAAATAATGTCATCACCACCATATTATATTTCTCCATGTGGTATTTTTACCCTTCTGCCTACCAAGTGCTCATCTCCTTTTCTAAAAAAAAAAACAAAAACCACTGCCTTTAACCTTCCAATCCCTTGAAGTATTTCTAGACACCCAAGGACACCTTGGGGTTCCTGGACCTCAGTTTAAGGACCCCTGTTGTTAAAATGAATTTCTCCTGGAGGATGATTATGGGCCTAGCTATAAAAGCAGAAGCTAAGCAGGGTCTCTGGGTAGGTAATGATCATGGAGAAAACTGGCTCTTCTCATTGGCATCAATTGGCATGGGAGGTATTTCCTATTTTGATCATTTTGTGCTGAATAGATTTAAAAGTTAATCAAATCTGGGCAGCTAGATGGTACAGTGGAAAAAGCACTGGCCCTGGATTCAGGAGGACCTGAGTTCAAATATGGCCTCAGACACTTGACGCTTACTAGCTGTGTAATCCTGGGCAAATCAATTAACCCTAATCACCCCCTCTCCCCACAAAAGTTAATCAAATCTATGACCCTTGGGGAGATGGGGGGACAGGACTCCCTTTTACTCCTTGCAAGTCTAAGCATATCTTTCTGTCCAGTTCCTTCTGTGTGAACTACTTTTATCATTCTGGAATCTGGCCCTACTCTCTCCTTAGATTATCCTGTGAATATATGCTTAGAGAAAGAGAATCTCAGGTTAAGGCTCTCTTAACAACAGCTGCAGCAGCATTATATAGTTTTATGGTTTACAAAGTACTTTATAAGTATGATTTAGTTTATTATTAAGAATTATATTACATAATTTTAAGGTTTACAAAGTACAAGTATGATATAATTTATTAATAATAATAATATTTATATAAGTTTAAAGTTTACTCAAGTGCGTTAAAAGTATTATATCGTTTAGTTTTCACAACAAACCTTTAATGAAGATGCTATTATTATCCCCATTTTATGGATGCGAAGACTGGGACACAAATGGTTAAGTGATTTGGTCAGAGTCACACAGTGAGTAAGGGTCTCAGGCTCCATTTAAACTAGGTTCTCCTGACTTTGAGTCCAGCCTTCTCTCTAGTGAGCCACTTAGCTGTCACTGTTTGCTTCTAGGCAATGGAGGAGGACCTCAGGGACCATCTTGAGTTAGCCCAGGTCCCTTAAGATAGAAGCAATGATGAAACAGGCCATTGACTCCACTAGTAAGCAAGAGATAGATATGTTTCTGGGGCTCCCCCACCCCTCCACTCCTACATTAGAGACTAGTACCCAAGGAAAAAAAACATTCCCTTGGGTATAATTCAAGGAAAAATCAGGGTCAAGGGTAGTGTTTGTTTTTAGAAAGAGATGAGCACATTAGTAGGCAAAGGGGAAAAAACATACCACATAGAGAAATACAATATGGCGGTGGTAGGTGGTGACATCTTCACTCTTTTAAAAAAAATTAATACTGGGGAAGCTAGGTGGCACAGTAGATAAAGCACCTGCCTTGGATTCAGGAAGACCTGAGTTCAAATCCGGACTTAGACACTTGACACTAGCTGTGTGACCCTGGGCAAGTCACTTAACCCCCATTGCCCCACCAAAAAAAAAAAGAATACCTTCCTTTGACTAGTAGATAGCTCACCAGATAATTAGAGCAGGGGACCAGATAGGGATGATAAGGATAATAAAAGAACTATGATCTCATGGGAAAAGCCCCAAGTCCTCTACCCATTTTGCATGCTGGGGGCTAAAAACAGGGAAAGCCACCCAATTCTGTTTCTAAAATACCTAATAACCTAAAACCCCAGACCAACCTTGCTAAAATGACTTCTCCCAAGGCTTCTCTGGATCTTCTTAATTTAGCCTCAGGCAAAGAAAGGCACGTCAGGGAAAAGACAAATTAGTTTTAATATATTTAGATAGTCATTATATATCCAGGTATTTTTCATCAGATAAAGTAGCAGCCTGATAAGTAAGCATAACATGAAGCAATTAGTCTCCTGGTGTGCAACTTTCTGACTATGAAAGCTTCATGAGGATTAAATGCAAATACATACATATATTTTAAGCACTTCTATTCACTTTGTGTATGCTAAGAAAGCATACATCTTTCTAAGTTGTTTCAGTTTAGTAATATACCCTCAACATTTGTATAGATTTAAGTAAAAAAAAATCCCTGATCTCTTCCTCTGGCATAGGAGGTCTACCAGTGGACAAATGGAGGTGGCTTGACTCACCATCACAGGTAGAGGAATAGGGAGAATCAATGGCTAGCCCAGGATGAGAATTCCAAATTAAACCACTGGCAATGTTTCAGAAATCATATGCTCCTACTGTGGTAAAATAATGGAATTTGGCAGACGCCCAGGGGTCCAACTTGATTGACTTAGTACTGTTTGAATTGGGTGTGAATGAGGAACTACTAAGTACCTACTTAAAGGTGATCAGATTTTAGCCACACCTGCCCTGTCCTGTTAGCCACCTAGTTTAAATTTAGCCAACCCTGAGGAGAGTGTGTTCTCAGAGGCTATGGACTGTGACATCAACCGGAGACCGCTCTCAGCCAATCAACTTGAAGAACCTCCCATTTCTGGGAGGAGGACAGGAAGTAGGGAGCTGAGGCTGTCGGATGGATCTTTCTCTTTTGGTGCGAGACATCAGCTTGGTGGCAGGACTTCATGTGGGCTGTTAGGAAGGCTAGGATTTCCATGCTATAAGGAATCTGTTCTCAATCTTTCTCTCTCTTCACTATCTTATATCTTTCAATAAACCCTTAAAAGCCTAAACTCTTGGTGAATTTATCAGTGATTTTAACCAGTTTCCCCCAAAAAACTGGGGGGGATAGATTAGAACCCACATTTAGATTTTTAAACAACACACCAGAGATCAGAAATGGGGCTACAGGGAGCAATTGAGTCAATGTTTGGCCTTTGGATAGAGAGTTGGTACAGAGCAATGAATTCAGGGATAAGTAACATACCTGAAGCCAAGTTAGCATACCACTCTTTCTACTAGATGACAGTGACAATGTTGGGTTGGCCATTTCTCTGAAAAGGGGGTAGAAGACATAAAAGCTCAGAAAATAGATAGAAGAAGATGATGCTATTGGCACCAAATCAATAGAACACATTTAATTCTTATTTAAAAAAAAAAACCAATCACCGAATGTTAGAAGCAGAGAGGACCTAAGTCAAAGCCAGTGAGGAGTTACCTGTTTGACTTAGCCCAGCAGTGATTTTTTCCAGTAGCCCCAGCAGCTTGTTCTGCAATCAAGGGAATAACTCATTGTTGGCTAAGCCACACCCTAAAGTGAATTAGGAGGAGATGTTGGTAGTCACCACTTTAAGGGTCAATCCACTCTCTTCAGGGACTGAAATGGTGGTGTTGCTGTTGCTGTTGTTGTTTTGGAGGAGGTATCTTTGTGTAGTTCTGTCCTTACTATACTTTCTTAGTGAATCTCCTTTTACATATGCTAACTTGTATTAAATGATTATTAGTTGTATTGAGGAAATATTAACTGGCAATGTCATTGTAGAAATATTCTGAATGGGAGCTCATGAGCAAATAACCTGAAGAAAATCTCTTAGTTATCCCAAGAACCTTGAAGGGAGAAGCAGTAGCCAAGCTCTGGGGACCCAACCTCCCAATGCAAGGATGAGACTTCCTAACTTTCCTTATGTTGTCGGGACTCACACTTGAAAAGAGTGGAGTCACACTTGAAGAAGTAACTACCCAAATTTTCTGCAACAAATTCAATTCAGGCTATAGCATAGGTGATGGAAAAATCACTCCTTTGCTAGCAGGGCAGGTTGTCTCAGGTGCTGCATTGATTTACTGATGGATCAAGCCATTCAGGATTGGCTTCTGTGGCTATAAGTAGAATCATTTGTGGGTTCTGGTTATTGGACCTTAGGTGGCTCTTTGAACCTTTTTAAGTTCACTTTCTGTCTGTAATGCTCATTCTCCAAACACTGAAAAAGAATAAACTCAACAGAGACAAAAAGGAACACAGCAGCAATGTGTTCAAGGCTACATGTTGACCTTGTAGGGGAGAGATTCCCCATCCAACCATCTTATAGTATTCCTTCCTTCTTACTCAAAAACCACCAGGGAAGAAAGATTTCATCTGTTCATGCTTTTTTTTTCTTTTTTCTTTCTTCTTTTTGTGGGGCAATGAGGGTTAAGTGACTTGCCCAGGGTCACACCACTATTGTTCATGCTTTTTATAAGTATACTCAGTTCTAACTAGGCAGCTGATTAAAAAGCTTTGTGACACCAAGGAGAAAGCTGCCAGGAAACAGACAGAAAATACCTGCACATGCTCTGAATTACTTCTTCCTTGCCTACTTCCAAAAGCAGGCTCACCAATCCTTCCCATGGGCTGATACAAAAAAGAGTAGCACATGAGCCACTGGTCCTCATATTGCATTTGCAACTATCCCTATTAAATTTCATTTTATTCAATCTGGCCTTCTGTTCTATTTCATCAAGATCTTTTTGGATCCTGACTTGGCCATCCAATGTGTTAGCTAGCCATACTTCCCAGGTGTGTGTCATCTGCAAATCTGCTAAAGATATCACCTTTATCCATGCCTGATAAAAAATGTTAAACAGCACAGGGTTTCAAGGATAGCTCTCCACTGGAAATATCCTTCCAAAGTGTCTTCAAATCTGATGATGATGACAAAACATATGGTACTTACTTTGCTGAGCTGTTGTGAAGAAAATTCTTCAGGTATAAGGTACTATATAAATGTTGCAATAATCAACTTCATGGGTTTATTGTAAGGAAATCTCTCTTTAAACTACCGTATAAATGTAGTTTACGATAAAAAATGATGAGCAGAATGCTATCAGAAAGACCTGGAAGGCCTGAATGAGGTGATGCAGAATGAAATGTACTGTATACAAAATAACAGCAATATTGTGAGGTGATCTGCTGTGAATGACTTGGTTATTTTCAGCAATGCAATGATCCAAGACAACTCTGAAGGTCTTAGGAAAAAGTGCAATCCATCTACAGAGAGAGAACTGATGGTATCTGAATACAGATTGAAGCATAATTTTTTGTTAGTTACTTTATCTGAAGTTTTGTTTTTGTCTGTTTTCTTTCACAACCTGGCTAATGTGGAAATGTTTTGCATGACTTCTCACGTTTATAATATTTTGAATTACTTGAGTTCTTAGGGGGTGGGGAAGGAGGAAGGAAGAGAATTTGGAACACAAAGTTTTAAAAAAATTGATGTTAAAGTGTCATCAAATCACTAATGGTTTTTCTTGGGGGTCTTTACCATTCAACCATTTCCAAATACATTTAATCATATTCTCCCCTTGCTTACATGTCTGTCTTACATAAGAATACAAAACTTCCCAGCAGTGAGGTTGGATTTGCACTTTTCTACCCATAATTCCTTACCTAGTTCTCATAACCAGTGATATGTACTTGGGAAATGGGTGGCCATGGTTAGAGATAGAACAAAGTAATGGCAACTGGTTCATGTGGAAATCAAGACAATGTAACTTTAGTTTCATTAATACTATGGACTAATCACAAATAGATAAATCAAGAAAATATTCCATATGAACTGAATAATGTGAATATCTCTTATGTTCATTGGTGGTAAAGATATGTATTTCAGTTGTTTTTCTTTTCCATCTCAATACTTGTGCAATAAGGACAAACCAAACATTTTATGAATAGTCTTACCAACTTTTGCAAATGTCACATGCATTTTTGTCAGGTCACAGGAATAATTTTTGGTTGGTCATCCATCACCTTATATCTGCTAACAGTTAAATTTTACCATGAACATAAAAATTAGGAATTAATTTGTTATTTCTTCTAGCCAGAAAAAGCAAATTATTGTCTCAATCACAGAAATTCATTTTCCATAGATCTATGCTACATTGAAAAATATTGACAGTTGCTAAATATTTCTTGTACTTTAAATGTAGTCAAGAAATATGTTGCTGTAGAGCTAAGGGCAAGATCAAACCCTCCTTTAGTGTTTGAACAGCAATACACTGGAAATGATATTAATAGCCTAAGCCAGAATTTTAATTTTAGAAAATGAAGTGAACTACTGAGAAATGCCATTAAAAATTTCATCATCATGCATAGTGACTGAGATGGGAAAGGGAGCAATTATTTACTGACATAAGGTATGTTCAAGGTCACATCAATTTTTCCCTCAAAGTGCTTCTTCTAATGGCACTTTTTGCTAACTTTCAGGGCTGAATTCTTCAAACTGTTTGTCTTTAAATATTTTTTTTTGTAAATCTGCTTGAATGAAAAGGGAACCTCATTCATTTGAAGTCAAGTTGGTAAGGATTTATTGTTTATGTACTATGTGCCAAGCATTGGGCTAAGCACTGAGGATACAAAGAAAAATGTACACATGGTTCCTGCCCTCAAGGGGCTCATAATCTATTAGGGAAGGGAAGGGAAGGGAAGGGAAGGGAAGGGAAGGGAAGGGAAGGGAAGGGAAGGGAAGGGAAGGGAAGGGAAGGGAAGGGAAGGGAAGGGAAGGGAAGGGAAGGGAAGGGAAGGGAAGGGAAGGGAAGGGAAGGGAAGGGAAGGGAAGGGAAGGGAAGGGAAGGGAAGGGAAGGGAAGGGAAGGGAAGGGAAGGGAAGGGAAGGGAAGGGAAGGGAAGGGAAGGGAAGGGAAGGGAAGGGAAGGGAAGGGAAGGGAAGGGAAGGGAAGGGAAGGGAAGGGAAGGGAAGGGAAGGGAAGGGAAGGGAAGGGAAGGGAAGGGAAGGGAAGGGAAGGGAAGGGAAAGAAGAAGGATGAGGGAAGAGGGAAAGTAAAGGAAGAAACATTTATTAAGTACCTACTATGCTCCAGACACTGTATCAAACACTTTATAAATATCATCTCTCTTTTTTTTTTTTTTGGTGAGGCAATTTGGGTTAAGTGACTTGCCCAGGGTCACACAGCTAGTAAGTGTCAAGTGTCTCAGACAGGATTTGAACTCAGGTCCTCCTGACTCCAGGGCCAGTGTTCTATCCACTGTGCCACCTAGCCACCCCAATATAATTTCATTTAATGGGGAAGACAACATCTAAACAACTGTATACAAACAAGATACATACAGAGTAAATTAGAAGTAATCTCAGACTGAAATCTTCACTTCCACCCCTAAATATAGACTCCAAGGCACTATTCCTATATTTCCTTTTTTCCCTTAGTCACTAAGGAGGACTAGAAAAAGCTTTTGTAGAAGGTGGGATCTTAACTGAGACTTTAAGGAAGAAGCCAGGTGGCAAAGGGAAAGAGGGAAAGAGTTACAAGAAGGGGGAACAGCCAATGAAAATACAGAGTTGAGAAATGGATCGTTTTGTGCAAGCTAAAAAGAGCTTTAATGATCCCCAAGAGGATGAATTGGCGGGGAGGGGGGTGGAGGGGGAGAAAGATTTGACAATGAATTTTATTTTAGTCCATTGAAAACAAGACTCCTTCTAATCCTTTGTGTTTTCCTCAATCTTCAGTTTTCCCAGATTTGGTCAAAACCATCCCAGTGAGCATCCATGTGAATATCATTCTCTTCTCAACAATTCTTATTGTGTTGACAATGGCGGGTGCAGCCTTTTTCATGTACAATGCTTTTGGCAAGCCCTATGAAACTCTTCTCGGCCCCCTTGGATTGTACCTCTGGAGCTTCATTTCATGTAAGTACTACCTCCTAGCTTCAAAGACAAAGCTGCCTTCCTGCTTTCCATGGAAAGGCAGGATCAGTTTTAAGATGTGATGCTGCGTTCAAGACTGTAGCTACTTTGGGTGAGTTAACACTAGATGCATCTTGGTAATGCTAAATTCAGGACCTGGGAAATAGGGTGTATTTTTTTAAGTTTTTTTTATCAATCAACAGTCAGTAGTCTTTATTGAATACCTACTATGTGTCTGACACTGAGCTGGGCACTATGACTTGGAAAGATCAGTGGATGAGGAATCTGGAGAACAGGGTTTTGGACGGCGGCTCCCTACTAGCTGTATAACACTGAGTGAGTCATGGGCTTGTAGAATTACAGAGCCCAGAGTCAGAGATTTAGATCTGAAAGGGACTTTAGAAGTCATCTGGTCAAACCCCCTACTTTATAAATGAAGAAACCCATTTGGTGGGTTGACACCAAGTCCTTTGACTCCAAATTCAGTGGGGGGGGTTTTCCACTGCACCACACTGCTCAATCTTGTTGTTTCTAGCCCCATGACACCTCTTTAATACATCCCCTTCTCACCAATAACATAGCCATAACCCTAAGTCAGGCCTTCATTTCATTTCAGTCATTTTTAGGCATATCTAAGGACTCTTTGTGACCCCATTTGGGGTTTTCTTGGCAAAAATACTGGAATGGTTTGTCATTTCCTTCTCCAGTTCATTTTACAAATGAGGAAACTGAGACAACCAGAATGAAGTGACTTTCCCAGGGTCACACAGCTGGGAAGTATCTGAGGCCAGATTTGAATTCAGGAACATGGGTCTTCCTGACTCCATGACTGGAGCTCTATGCACCATGACTCCACCTAGTGGCCCCATACGCCTTCATTGCCTCTCACCAAGATGATTGCAAGGCCGCCCTGCTTTATCTACATATCTCCAACAGGCCCCCTCCTAACCTTTCCCCAATCCATTTTTCACACAGCCACAAAAGTGGTTTTCCTCAAGCACAGTTCAGACTACTCCTCATTCAATAAACCCCAGTGGTCCCCTATTATCTCTAGAATCAAATATGAACTCCTCCATTTGGCTTTTTTTTTGGGGGGGGTTAAGTGACTTACCTAGGGTCACACAGCTAGTAATTGTTAAGTGTCTGAGGTTGGATTTGAACCCAGGTGCTCCTGAATCCAGGGCTGGTGCTCCATACACTGCACCACCTAGCTTCCCCACACCATTTGGCTTTTAAAACCCTCCCCAAAATGGGCCCTCACTACCTTTCCAGTATTCTTACCTATTAGTTATTCCCTCCACACATGCTGTCATCTATCTAAATGAGCATATTCATGGTTCCATTCACATACACACACACACAAAATTCCATCTCTCATCTCTACCTTATGCCTAGAAAGTGCTCGCTCCTTATTTCAGCTTCTTGGGATCTTGACACCCTTCAACACTTACATAAAGGGCTATCTGATTCATGAAGCTTGGTGACGTAGTAGACAGAGTGCTAGACTTGAATTCGAATCTTGTCTCAGACACTTACATGTGGGTAATGCATGTGGATGCAGATGGCCGATCCTTAACTTTAAGTCACTTAAACACAATCAGGCTTAGTCCTCTTATCTATAAAACAGGGATAATGAGGGTGTTGTGAGGCTCAAATGAGATGAAGTGCCTTGAAAAGGACTATATAAATTCTAGCTATTATCATCAATCATCATCAACATTATCAGATTCTGGCTGTCCCAATTCACCTAGGTATTAGTGCACATTCTCTGCAAGCTGCTTTACATCCACTTTGTATACATTTCATACATATTTATTCACTGGAGAAAAAGTATAAAAAAGGAGGTGTTAATGCAACCATAAAAGATGTAGTGAGGCCAAGTGAATCCTATTTGAGATGGGAATCAGTCCCTTGAGCGAATCAGAAAGGAAAAAATTCCATAGAATGAAGAATTATAGGCCATGCCTCAAAGTGACATTTAAAAGTCAGTCTACTGATTCCAGGAAACAGACTTGAAGAGGTAGAGATGAGTGGTGGGAGGAGGAGAAGAGGCATGGAATTGGAGAATGGGAAGCTATAAGAAGCCATGTGGACCTGGGAGAGGGAGGTTGTAAGCAGAGGCAGCTGACATCAAGAAAGGGGTCAGAACTCTAGAAGGAATGTGGCTAGGATGGATCAGGTATGAGATGTTCCATGTGTTGCTGAAATCTTGACTGACACTCCCAAAACGGAGTCCTTTATGGGAGCTTGAAACCCTTTTCCTTTTGGGCATGGGGAAAATGTTTACCTTTAAAAAAAAAAAAGATAAAGTAAACATTTAAAACAATGCTAATCACCCACATGTTCTCCTTGAGATATAAAACACCCCAGGGAAGAGGTAGAGATAAATCTAATGCTGCAGTATTTTGGCAGAAGTGCCATTTCAGTCTGGGGGCTCAGAGTTAACAAAAAGATGAAGAGAATTATAGTCCCTTTGAGTCTACTTCCCAGAATGGAGGAGCATTTATTGTGGGAAATCTCTCTGGGCGTTGAAGTAGTAGTACCATGAGGAGCAAACGGATGTGTCTAAACAACCTACACACACACACACACACATGTATGTATGCACACAGAACTTATACATAAAATTATACCTGTACACATACATATATACATAGACACATATACATATAAAATATGTATGTGTGTGTATATATATATACAGAATGGGCCAAAAGTCACAAAGGGATTTCAATATTTAATAAGTGCTTTATTTCTTGTTTTTAATTTACAATACCTTAGCATCCTACAAAGTATATATAGAAAATGAATTTATATTATATGTAGAAAATTAAATCTCATAAATGGAGAAAATAAAGGAAAAATAAGTTTCAAAAAGTTATTAAGGAGGAAGCTAGGTGGCTCAGTGGATAAAGCACTGGCCCTGGATTCAGGAGAACTTGAGTTCAAATCCGGCTTCAGACACTTGACACTTACTAGCTGTGTGACCCTAGGCAAGTCCCTTAACTCCCATTGCCCTGCCAAAAAAAACCCCAAAAACCCAAGTTATTAAAGCATCATGACTTTGGGCCCACCCTATGTGTATAAATATATATGTGTGTGTGTGTGTTTGTATACACACATACATATACACATGCATATAAATACATGTACACATATTCACATACACATATACATACACAAACACATTGTTGCTCTTGTTTGTCCTTTGTTCTCAAAGAGGACATTGGGGGGATGTCGTGACTTGCAGTGAATTGAATTTAAGTGGGGGAGGGCTGTGCAAGATCACCAGCCTTACTCTCTCCTCCAGAGCCATCTGGGTCTGGTAGCAAGATATACATCAGGACAATTGGAGATGGCCCTGGATGTTTAAGGCAATTGGGGTTGACTTTTGCCCAGGGTTACACAGCTACTAAGTGTCTAAGGTGAGATTTGAACTCATATCCTCTCGATTTCAGGGTCAGTGCTCTATTCACTTTTCCACCTAGCTGCCCTAAACAAGCATTTAGTTGGCCTGGTCTAATGGGCAAGGTCCTATGCTAAGCAATAGAGATAAAAAGACAAAATGAAAACAGTCTCTGGATCTTGGCAGCTACATAGCCTATCCTTTTCAGTAATATTATCTGACACATATACAACACTTTAATATAAAACACTTTAGAGGGAGGGAGGGAGAGACAGACAGACAGACAGACAGACAGAGACAGAGACAGAGAAACAGAGAAAACTCAGGACTTCCTAACTCTAGGTCTGACTGTATCCACTGGACCACCCAGATGCCCTAAAATAAAATAGTTATCCCTTCCACATTGTGGGGGAAGGGGAGTTTGGAGTGTGGCACCCCTCCCCCCTGCAGCCCTCTCCCTCATGATCTAGCAAATCCATGTAAAATTTGTTTGACCTTCCCCTTCATATCAGAGAAGTCTGAATTTTTTCATTTTCTTTTACAGGGTATGTATTAAAAGATAAAATATCTTGATATTATACAATAGTATACATATATTTTATGTATTTCAGAGTTTCTAAAATGTTTCTGTTTTGTCTGCTGGCCTTGTGTGTTTTCTGCAACTTCTGCAAAACTCCCCGCCCCCCCCCGCCCCGCCCCCCCACTGCCCATTCCCATTTTATTTCTTATGCAGACCTGCAATATATTGAAATCACAATGGGGAAAGTCACAATGTAGAAGGGATAACTATATGTAGGTTTGCTAAAGAAACCAATTATATACTTATAAAAATAGCACACACACACACACAGAATTCACAGACTCCAGGTTCAGGACTCCTGTGACTGTGGGCATTACTTGGGGCATGAGTAAGTGATTTGCCCAGGGTCACATAGTTAGTATAGGTCAGAATCAGAATTTGAACCCAGGTCTTCCTGACTCTGAAGCCAGCTTCCTATGTTTTATAATTCTGTGCTGCTTCTCATTTCTGTTACAGTAAATATATCCAACCTATACCCTCCTTCCTGAACTTTAGTCTCATCTCACTCATTACTTGCTGGACATCTTTATGCCATTGTGTCCAAAATGGCCCTAGGCATCTTTTACCCAGGCCTGTCCCACCTCCACATTTCCTGTTCCTTTTTATGACACCACCATCTTACCATTCTCCCCTGCTCAGTACAACCCTCTTTTCTTTTCTTTTTTTTTTCTTGCGCAATTGGGGTTAAGTGACTTGCCCAGGGTCACACAGCTAGTAAGTGTTAAGTGTCTGAGGCTGGATTTGAACTCAGGTCCTCCTGACTCCAGGGCCAGTGCTCTATCCTCTGCACCATCTAGCTGCCCCTCTCAGTACAATCCTAACCGCATTCTCCTTTCCCTCTCCCTCATCCCTGATATTCCATCAGCAGCTGACAAATCTTGTCTAATCCTATGCCTATGACATACCTTGTGCCTGTGTCTTCAAGCCATCTTCACCTTTGGCCTAGACTACTGGATACCCAAACAGTGGCCCAAATCCTCTTCCTAATGGTCAGGTCTGGCCCAATCACTACTAGATGAGATCCCAACTCTTTAGTCGGGTGTTTATGGCTCTCCCTGGTCTACTGTCCACTACCCTACTACCTTTATCTCATGAACTTGGCATTCCAGCCCCGAGTCCACCACTCCAACTCCCTCTTCCATTGATGTAGAGTAGCTAGCTATCTCCTATACTCAAAAGGTCCTTTCTCCTCTGAGAGTCTCTACCTTTATGCAAGACTCTCCTTAAGGCATTTCCTCCTCCATGAAGTTCTCCCTGATCCCTCCAGTGGTTAATAGTCTTTCCTTCAAATTACCATCAAGTCCAGCCTCAAACCCAGGGTAAGTCACTTAACTTCTGCCTGCTTCAGTTCCTTAACTGGAAAATGGGGATGATAATAGCCCCTACATCCCAGGGAAATAGACTGATATTGGTAAAAATGCTTAGCACTAGGGCCGGCACATATCAGGTGCTTAATGAGTCCTTCCTTCCTTCCTTCCTTCCTTCCTTCCTTCCTTCCTTCCTTCCTTCCTTCCTTCCTTCCTTCCTTCCACAGCCAGAGCCATGCATGTTAACAGCTAGCTGTACCTAGGCCTTTAGGTTAACCTCTAGACTCAGAGTCTCATTGGATCCTTACAGCAATCCCAGGAGGCAAGTGCTATGGCTATTCCCACTCTACAGATGAAGAAACTGAGGCAGACAGAGGTTAGAGTGGCTCATCCAGACTCACACACCCAGAAGGTGCATCAGAGGGAGGGTTTAAGCCCAGGTATTCCTGGCTCACGAAGGCCAGGGCCCATCTACCATGAACACACACACACATGCATGCAGACACACATGTGCGTGCACACACACAAGTCAGTTGGGAAGGAAACACAATTTCCCAGCAGAAGCAGCTCTCTGAGAAGGTGGCCCTCTGTGAGCAATGAATTCAGATGAATATTCATGAGCAGAGGAGATGATCCTCCAGACGGGCCCCTGGTGTTCATAATCATCACCATTATCACATTTGAGATCCCTGGTGCTTCATGCCACCCTGCGGGGTGCCTGCGAGCCCAGAATTCACAGCCAGGGGTGACGCATGCTCTGGGGCCTGCTGCCAGGCCCTGGGAGGAGCTCTGTCCTGCACCCTTCATCCGGGTCGGCTTGGGGCCCTTTCAGGGTGTGGGCTGACATGCCAGGGTGAGCCCTCCTCGGGTGAAGGATTATTCAAGGCCCAATATCTGCTGAAAGATGCTGGCCGTGCCCCACCCCGGAAGACCAGAGTCTGGGGCTGCTGATTTCCCTCCCAACCCTAAACTCCCTAGTGGGCAGGGAGGGGTTAATTCCCTTTGCACAAGACCACCCTCTATTAAGTGCTTGATAAATACATTTTCATAATGATATAAAATTTGTCTATTCAGACCATGTAGGGCATGACATGAAAACTGGCAAAAATCTCATTTACCTCAAGCTACGTTTATGCCTTTGTGCATGATAAACGTGCACATATGCATAGACACCCACACTGCAAACACATGAGGATAGGAGAAGCAGTGTAGCCTAGTGGATAGAGTCTACTTACAAGTCAAGAAGAGCTGACAACTACTAGCCATGTGTCCCAGAACAAGTCACTTATTTTAATGCACCAAGCAACTCTGAAAGACCGAGTCTTTGTTGTTGCTGAGTCCTTTCAGTCATGTCCACCTCTTCATGACCCCATTCAGGGTTTTCTTGGTAAAGTTCATTTTGTTTTGTTTTGTTTTTTTAGTGAGGCAATTGGGGTTAAGTGACTTGCCCAGGGTCACACAGCTAGTAAGTGTTAAGTGTCTGAGGCCAGATTTGAACTCAGGTACTCCTGACTCCAGGGCCGGTGCTCTATCCACTGCACCACCTAGCTGCCCTCCAGTTCATTTTACATATGAGGAAACTGAGGCAAACAGAGTTAAGTGACTTGACCAGGGTGATACAGCCAGTGTCTGAGGCTGGATTTGAACTCAAGTCTTCCTGACTCCAGGCCTGATGCTGTTTCCACTGTACCTCCTAGCTGCCCTATCACCAAGCCTTGGAGACCACCATTTCAGAAAAAGCCCCAACCATGGTTTAGCTTCCCACCCTCTCTCTAGGTCATCTAGTCATGTAGAGGCATCTAGAAGAGCAATGAAAAAAAAAAATAAGAGCAATGGGTAGAAAGCTGTACTTCTGTTTCAGACACTCACTAGCTTTGTTACCCTGGGTAAAATCACTTAACTTTTCTCAGCCTCTGTTTTCTCATCTGCAAAATGGGAATAATAATATCACTTGCTTCCCAGGATCAAATGAGATAACATATGTTCAGCTCTTTGCAAACCTTAAAGTGCTATGTCAATGATAATGATTATTATTATCAGGAGCAGTAGGAGCAGCCTGGACAGCCTCCTTCCCACCCTGGAGAAATTTTCTTCCTGGTAAACTTTCCACTGCAGCTATTCTTCACTTTATTTTCAGTCTTCCTCACTAGCCACCTTTCCCCTGGGCAAGCACCCAGTCTCCCCCAGTTCCACCCTCTAGGTCTAGAATCCTGAACTATCAAATTGTCTCTGCCATTGTTCCTGGATGGGCTGTGTCAATCTACTTTCTTTTTGTTTGTTTCTTTTTGCTGGGCAATGAGGGTTAAGTGACTTGCCCAGGGTCACACAGCTAGTAAGTGTCAAGTGTCTGAGTCTGGATTTGAACTCAGGTCCTCCTGAATCTAGGGCCGGTGCTTTATCCACTGTGCCACCTAGCTGCCCCTCAATCTACTTTCTACTGGTCCCACTCACTATTGTCTACTTTTGAAACCAAAGCATCCTTCCCTTTGTATGTTGTCTGCTCCATTAGAATGTAAACTCCTAGGAATTGGGACTGTCTGTTTTATTGTGTTTGTATTTCCAGTGTTTAGTGCTTAATAAATGCTTTTTTTTCATTCATTCAACTTTTCCATACTCCAGCTTTCCATACATCCACTACACCACCAATTCATTCATTCAAAGTTTCAGGGCGGGTGGAGTTCTTCATTGGTGCAATAAATTTCCTATACCTATGAAAACAAAGGTCCAGTCAAATAAACAGACCAAAACTCCCTACAAAGCATATTTCAGGGCAATGAAAGAGCCAGGATTCCACAAGCATGGTGGGGGGTGGGGGAGGTCCTCTCTCTACTAATGTAGGTCTCAACCCTTTTGTGCCTTTTGTCTCTTAAATGAGTTCTTATGGCCAATAAATCCATCACTTGGATTTTATGTATGTAGTGATAAGCCTCTCTAAACCCCAGTACCGAGCACACCAGCACATAGAAGGCACGTTTTGATTTTACTTCATTTTTCAATTAATAAGAATTGATTTTCTCTCCATTCTGACTACCCCCATCTCAAATTTGAAAGAAAAAAAGGAAACAACCCCCCATGTAAGCAAATATACACAGTCAAGCACACCAAATGACCACATTGTTCATGAATAAAAATGTGGATATCTATCCTGCAGCATGAATCCATCACTTCTTTCATCAGGAGGTAGATGGAATCACATAGTAAATGTCTGCTAAATTCTTGTTGATTGACTGCCTGTGGGAGTCACTTGGCTGGTCTTCTGATGGCTGATCTGCCCCAAGCCCACATTCATTAAAGCCATTCCAAGTTGGTATAAGACCTGTCAAAGCTCTCACTGCCTGACATAGAAGTAAAGAAATTATCACCTTCACCTTCACCTTCACCTTCACACAACAATTAACAACAGGGTAGGACTTCAGTGGAAGGTAACATATCCAAAATGTGTGAAGATGTTGGCAGCTGTGCTTGGCTGGGTGAGGTACGAATGGTGGTTTCTAGACGTGTGATTTTATTAGTGTAGGCAGTACCCAGTGTGGGAATATCCTCCACCCTCACATATCAGCAGCTCATTTGTAATTTATAATCAAAAGTTGGGAGGCATTTTTGTGGGGGCATAGGGGGTCCTGAAAGTTTATTAGTCATTTGCTTACAGGTAGCCTGCAGAAATGATCCTTTATTTGGTATACCACGTTTTATTCCCAGCACTAGAAGAATATGGTTTTAAAATGATAACGTTTGGGGTCAGGAGACAAGAGTATTTGGGATACCCTATATTTGATATATAAATACCATTGTGACCAGGGACACAGAAAGCCTTGGGTTCAAATCCTGACTCTGATATAATGGCTATGTGATTGGGATGATGGTGGTACTGGTGGTGATGGCAATGATGATAGAAGAAGCAAGCGTTTATATAGCACTTTAAGGTTTTAAAAGCACCATACAGATATATCACTGGATCCTCACAGAAAACCTAGGAAGTAAGTGCTTTTATTATCCCCATTTTATACATGAGGCAGCAGAGGCAGACAGAGGTTGTTACTTGCTACCCAGCCAGGAAATGTCTAAGACAAAATTTGAGCATAGGTTTTTCTGACTCCACATACAGCCTTCCAGCCACTGCACCAACTAGCTACCGCCTAACTTTAATTAGCAGAACCTAAGCCAAATGTCTACTGTTCCCAGCAGCACAGCAGGTGCCAATCTATTTCTCCTCAAAAAGACTTCCTTGTACTAATGAAATCACAGGTATGATGTCCCTCCACCCCACCCCCAAATAAACACAAAATATTTGTGTATTTGTGCATATATGTATATGGGTATATGGATATATGAATATATACACACATATAACAGATGTATATATGCATTTGTATGTCTACATGTATTTAACTATATCTATATCATCTACATCCATCCATGCATCCATCCACCTATCCAGCCATCCATCCATCCATCCATCTATCCATCCATTATCTACCTATCTACCCCTATACATATTTATGCAAACATATACACGTATATCTGCTATTTGTGGCAGGTCTTCAAACTTATTATTTCCAAGGCTGGCCCTCTGTCCATTCCACCACGCAGAATACCCCAAAGTATCTCACAGACCAGAACAGTACATCCCACTGACATAGGGTTTTCCTAGGGGCAACTAGGTGGCACAGTGGATAAAGCACTGGCTCAAGATTCAGGAGGACTTGAGTTCAAATCCAGCCTCAAACAATTGACACTTACTAGCTGTGTGACCCTGGACAAGTCACTTAACCCTCATTGCCCTGCAAAAATAAAAGACCCTGTGAGGCAGGCAGTATAAATATCATCATCCTCTTTTAGAAAGGTACAAGAGTCTCAGAGAGGTTACCTGACTTGCCCAGGTCACCCAGCTAGCAGGCAGAAGAATGGGATTTGAACTGAGGCTTCCTGATCCCCAGCCAGGGGTCTTTCCACTAACACTACACTGCCTAGGCATATAGGGTAGGGCAGTCTCTGGGGAAGAGGGGAGACTATAAGTCTCTATGACAAGCTGTACAAAGTGATTTAAACAAATGTGGTACCTATTGTCCTTTAAAAATGCAGATGCTATTGACATTTGCATAATTAATTTTGAATATGCAACAAAATATAATTAATCAACAAAGAAACAAGAAAATAAGGCACATTTTTAAAAAATTCATCTTCTGCATTGGTCATCCTGTATGTAATAATCAGGCTTCCGTAGCATGAGTGTGCATTCCTAGAGAGCTATTTTAGTGTTGCAAGGGGGAAAGATTTGCATCTTACTTTCCTCTTGGGCCTTCCTTGGGAAGGGTGGATAATGGATGGCCTCGTGTGCTGGGCAGACAAGGAAGGGCAGTGCCCGGTGACCATGGAACAGCATGAGAGGAGATTGATTAAAATTAGGCAAAATCACCCACAGAAGATAGCCCAGAGTTGTCCTCACTGAGAGGCAGTGTTTAGCAGAAGAAATGGGGCCATGATGGTGAAGAGAAGGGATTTCATGCTTGGATGTGAGGCACAATTTCAGGGTGAGAGGCTGACAGCTCCAGGCCATGGCTGCTGGGCTTCAGAACAGGGCACTAAAACCATTTTCTTCCAGCCATCTATTGAAGGGATGGAATTCGATGGTCCCTTTTCCAGGTTGAAAAGTCAGTGATTCTGTGAACTGTCCTGGGACAGTTTTTACAGAACCTAATGGAAGACCAATCACAATTAAAGCCTCCCGCTAAAACACATGACCTCCCCCTTCATACTTTGTTTAGCCAAAATGAACCAGTGACTCTTCCCTGGACTCAACATATGATCTCTCATGCCCAAAAAGCACTCCCTCTTGTTCTGTGTGGGTCACTCCTCCTCCTTCAAGGCTCACTTCAGGTGTCACCTCCTCAATGAAACCTTCCCTGATCACTAACACTGAAAATATTCTTTCCCTACTCAGATTTCCCCAGAGTACTTTGTAGCTCTCCTTTATTCTGAGAGAAATCAAAATTATATTAGCATATTAGCAACTGGTCATTAATTTGTGGTCCATCCTTTTCCTCCTATTTTTGTTAAGAACCCCCGCTCCTGGGGCAGCTAGGTGGCGCAGTGGATAGAGCACTGGCCCTGGAGTCAGGAGGACCTGAGTTCAAATCCAGCCTCAGACACTTAATACTTACTAGCTGTGTGACCCTGGGCAAGTCACTTAACCCCAATTGCCTCACTTAAAAAAAAAAAAAAAGAAGAACCCCCCTCTCCTAAAAAGGTGAGTCAATCTCTGAAGAGTGTAACCGAGTAAGGGAATCTCCATTCTCCACAATTCCTATCAAATCTGTCCTTATACAAGTGTATTGACACTTGAATCACATTGGATTATCTGTATAGGGTTTAAAAGTTTATAAAGCTATTTACATACATTATCCCTTTTAAGCCTCTAAACATCCCCTTGAAACTATAAGTATTCCCATTTTACTAATAATGAGACTTCAGGTTGGAGAAGTTAACAAAACTCATATAGAATTTATATACCACTTTGAGGTTTACAAAGCATGTATTGACTCATTTAATCCTCACAACCACACTGGGAGGTCAGCACCATTTCACAGTTGAGGAAACAGGTTGAAAGTCATGTCTGATTTTGTGACCCCCATCTTTTCTGGGCAAAGATACTCGAGGGGGTAGCTAGGTGGTGCAGCGGATAAAGCACTGACCTTGGATTCAGGAGGACCTGAGTTCATATCCAACCTCAGACACTTGACACTTACAGGCTGTGTGACCCTGGGCAAGTCACTTAACCCTCGTTGCCCCCCGAAATGGTTTGCTTGCAAATGAGACAAACAGGGTTAAATGACTTCCTAAGTTCAAGTGCCATTCTTTACCCACTGTAGCACCAAGCCGTCCAGTCTTCATGCCTACACAACTCATAAAACATCACATAAGGAATCTGAACTCAAATCTTTCTATCTCCAGTTCTAGCACACTAGTTATTGTTTCACATGCCCTCTAATGGTGCATCCCCTATCCCACAAGGGCTTAGGGTTGGCCATTTTTCGTGTTTGTATCTCTGGCACCTGGTACCTGGCCTTTTACATTGTGGGGATTTAACAGATTCTTTTTTTAATGGAATTTAATTATGTAAACATTTATCATTGTGCCTGCATATTGTTTTCTATCATAATTATAAAGAGCTAGCTATCCCCGATGTCAAAGTGGTTGCGTTAATTTTCCTCTCCTGTATACTATTTGTACAACTAAATATTTGCAGGTAAAACCAGACCCTATATTTCTCTGACCTTGTCATCAACTTAGAAAAAAATTGCTTTTTAATCGAACTCTCCCCTACATGGAGCCATTCTCTCTTCCTGATGCCAAGGGCTGGCCATTGCTTTGATTTCAATACACCTGCGGGGGCGGGGTCTTCATTTCCTAAATAAAGGTAAGACCCAAACCCATTGTTCTTACTCCCTGTCCACAGGCTTCCTGGGAGTCTGCAGCAGAGGTACCTACCATCCTCTATCTGTATTTTTTTTGCAGTGCAGAGAAATGAACCCCCTTTCTCTTTTCCCCCCATTGCTCATTGTCTGCATGGATAGATATGGCAGCCATCAATCATTTGAAATGAAGCCCCAGGAGAAGATCACATCTTCCATTTTTGGAATTCTCCCTTGACTACATAATCTTCAGCGACTGATTTTTCAAGAGATTTTTGCATAAATTGACAGAATATCAGAGCTCACCACAGGCAGATATTTCTTCCTCCAGCCAAGGCATTCATCATGCCAGGGAGGAAAGTTGAATGGCAAGAGGCAAGAATGCTGGATTGGAGTCAGGAAAGGTTTGGGATTGGATCTTGCCTCTGACACTGACTGAAAGATGGTGATCGAAATGGTTCTTGGTTTGGCATTTCAGAAATAAATGAAGCAGGATAGTTTGTCATGGCCACAGTGTTTAAGAAGCAATCTCCTCCCTGTTCCAGGCCTAGAGCAATGGAGACCCACCTGACTCACAATTTCCTCTACATCCAGGGATCTGAGGGTAGGACCACCCACAGGATTCTTAACTATTTCCCCAGACGGTTGAGAAAAGTAGAAATGCTGTGGGTGGCAACTAAATTGGTTACCACCAACTCAAGCCTGAATTTTTTTTCAGACACCAGAGAAGGGGTTTCCAATTCTAGATGTTTGAGCAATTTGCCAGATGAGCAGAACGTATGTGTTGTTTCTGCTGATAGGCACGAGGGCTCAGTGAGCACCTGCTGAGTGCGTCCCTTCATTGCAAAGGCAGTGAACTATGGGGTGCAGAATGTACTGTGAGCTGTGGTCAATGTGTTTGTGGATTGTTTTACTGAACTGCTTGTCTTTCTATTTCTTTTCAAATTTCGGTTTTAAAGGGAAAGGCTCCTCAGGCAGGGGAGTGTGCAAGGATAGACTTAGAAATAAGTGTGTGTTACTAGCTGTGTGACCCTGGGCAAGTCACTTAACCTTCATTGTCCTGCAAAGAAAGAAAGAAAGAAAGAAAGAAAGAAAGAAAGAAAGAAAGAAAGAAAGAAAGAAAGAAAGAAAGAAAGAAAGAAAGAGAAAGGAAGGAAGGAAGGAAGGAAGGAAGGAAGGAAGGAAGGAAGGAAGGAAGGAAGGAAGGAAGGAAGGAAGGAAGGAAGGAAGGAAGGAAGGAAGGAAGAAAAATTAAAAAGGTGCCGTTAAAAACAAAAAGCATCAATAAAATAGAATAAAAGAAAACACAAATGTGGGTATGCACGTTGTTACATGGGGTGATGCAATATGTAGAGTGCTTGACCTTGGATCTGGAGGACCTGAGTTCAAATCCAGCCCCAGACACTTACGAGCTGTGTGACTCTGGGGAGTCACTGCATGGCCTGCCTCGGTTTCCCTATCTGTAAAATGAGAAGAATAATAGTACCTCCCTCCCAGGGCTGTTGGCAGGATTAAATGAGATCACAATGTAAGTGCACTTTGCACACCTTAAAGTGCCATATCAATGATAGTGATGAGGATGATATCACCTGAAGGAAGGATGGCAAGACCCCAGAGTCAAATGGAATAGACTCAACACTAATGACAAGAATCTAGGGCGATTCCACATCCCACTATGACCTAGGGCATTGCTTGGGTGCCTATAAACTGGTAAACATTGATTCAAAAACACTGGATGTCTGGGGCAGCTAGGTGGCGCAGTGGATAAAGCACTGGCCCTGGATTCAAGAGGACCTGAGTTCAAATCCGACCTCAGACACTTGATACTTATTAGCTGTGTGACCCTGGGCAAGTAACTTAACCCCCATTGCCCTGCAAACAAACAAACAAAAAAAAAAAAACACTGGATGTCACTCAGTGGCAACCCCATACTTCAGCAATCCCCAGCAGTTTCTTATGATGGAAAGAATCCTGGATTTGCAGTCAGACCCCAGCTTCAAATCCCAGCTTTGCCATCCAGTCTGTGTGAGCTTGGGCAAGTTCCTTAAGTTCTCTGGGTCTCAGTTTCCTCCAGCATAAAAAGGGATTTGGACCAGGTGATTCCTGAGATGCCTTGCAGCTCTCTACCTCTATAACCCTGTAATTTAGTCTTCAAAGCATAGCAGGTCCAAGAAAAATGAAGTGAAGGATCTCTCTGTTAGGGAATGGGCCCTCAATCTATGAAATTGAGAGTTTATGCCTCTATTTCCCCTGAATTCTATGGAGAGCAGCAACCAACAACCTTTCTGAAGTGGTGACCCAGGGTTTAGGGAAGACCCATGGAGATGCTCTTGTCCTCCACCACTACAGTTGTCCATGAATACTTCTCTGCCTGAGACTGGCCACTACAAATGAGTTTGTCTGCCAACTTTGGTCCCTTTAAGCTTGATCTAAGCTGCCCCCACCCAGTATCATTGACAAAGAAAGAGGAAAAAAAGCCAGTCCTCAACTGTAGCTATTTTCCCTTCATTTCTCTGACGTCCACAACTATGGCCTGATCTTATCTAAACTTAGTCTCTTTTCTCTAGTACCTAGTTCATTACTCTATACCAAATAAGACCTTACTGAATGTATTTATTAACTTTTTATTTTATGTACATACACATATATGCATGTATATACATATGCCTACACATATACATACATATGTATACATGCATGTGTGTACACATCTCCTCCATTAGAATCTAAGCTCTTTGCAATTATGGATTGCCTTCATTCTTTGCTCCTGTCTTCAGTACCTAGGACAGTGCTTGGTACATATTTGGTATTTCATGAATACTTTGTGATTGGTTGATTGATAAATACTTGTTGAGGTGAGACAATATAGATTTAGGGGAAAATCAGGCATAGGAACCCTGTTTTTCCCCAGCCCATTGGAATCCAAACCATTCTATTTTTAGACACCCCTCCACCACACACACACACACACACACACACACACACACACACACACACACCTCCCCAGGCCTTGAATGAGCCAGTGACCAGGTTCAGGGAATTGCTGAATTTTAGAGTCAGAAGAAATTTCTGTGGCCATCCAATCCAACCAATACATGAAAGAGAATTCCTTTGTTTGGCAACATATCTAACAAATTTTCATCTAACCTTTGCTCAAAGGCCCCAGTGAGTGGGAACCTACCATTTCCCATAGCAGCCCATTCACTTTGCCATAGATCTCATAGTTAGGAAGTTTCTCCTGATATTGAGCCTGAGTTACCTTCCCGTCCCTCTTGTTTGTAGTTCTGCCCTCTGGGGCCAATCACAATTAGCTTAATTCTTCTTCCATGTGATAGGCCTTTAAATGCTTATGGACAGGTCTTCACATTACCACCCCCACACACATGCACCTCAGGCTTCTCCAATCTCAATATCTTCAGTTCCTTCAACAGATGCTCCTATAGCATGAATCTGAGACCTTTTATCATCCTAGTTGACTCCTCTAGATGCTCTCCAGCTGGTTGCTGGGACAAAACAGAAAGAGGGAGAACATTGTCTCTTGTATTCAGTGGCTCCGTGTGCCCATCATGTCTGAAGATGTGGCCAAATTAATTTGGAAAAGAGCTTTGATTCTTAAGACATCAAAAAGACTTCTTGCTTTAGTTCAAAGTATAGTCTCAATAAAGAGACATTTCCCTTAACAAAGCTGCATTTTTGAAATAGTTAACAACTTGAAAAGGAAACCAAGCTTCAATTTTCTTTACAAGTGTGAAAGAAATACCAGGATTTCATATCTTTATAAAAAGGTGCCTTCACTGCATGGCCCAGAGAAGGCATTCATGGAAAGAAAGCAGTGATATTTTCTCTGCAACTTTCAAAGGAAAGAAGAAGAGGAAGTACCCCATTGTTATTGTTAGTTGTAATTTTAATGCAGGGAGAACTCTGGTTTTCAGCATGAAACACAAAATGGTTAAACCAGTTTACAAGCAATTGTCTTATTTTGTTCTGAAGAAATAAGGAAGCCAGTTTTCAGGGGGGGAAACAGGTTGCCTAGAGAAGTTTTCGTTGTTTGTCTTTCTTTCTCCAAGAGGACCATGACATTGGCGTGATGTCCTGACTTGCACTGAATTGGATTTAAGTGGAGGGCTATGCAAGATCACCAACCTCACTCACTCCTCCAGAGCCATCTCAGTCCAGTGGCAAGATATACATCAGGATGACTGGACATGGCCCTGGATGCTTAAGGCAATTGGTGTTATGTGACTTGCACAGGGTCACACAGCTTGTAAGTGTCTGAGGTCAGATTCCTTCCAACTTTAGGGGCAGTGCTCTATCCACTGAGCCACCTAGAGAGATGATGGAACTCCCATTCTTTCTTGGCCATCTTCAAGTAAAGGTTGAATGCAAGGGATGCAGGAATTTTTTTGGTATGGGTTGGACTAAATGGGCACCAAGGGTTCCAACCTCCAAGTTTTTGTGACTCTATAATTCAAGGAAAATTTATCTCATTATTTTATTTTTTTAATTTTGATTGAGTAAATAGGATCAATAGTAAAGCAACAAGTTTGTTTTTGGCAGTTTTCTTTCTCTAGGCCCTTCTACTATCCTCTATTTCCAAACGTCTTGTTCCCAATTCCACCCACCTAAAATGGCTCTTAAGAAAAAATAGGATGGATGGAAGGAAGGAAGGAAAGGGAGAAAGAAAGAAAAAAGAAGGAAGAAAAAGGAAAGAGAGAGAAAACACTCACAGCAAATATGCAGAGTCAAGAGAAACTAATGCCTTCATTAGCCATGTCCACAAATTTATGTATTCTTCTGCACTGTGAGTCTATCATGTCTCTGTCAGTAGATGGGTAACTGACATCATCTCTGGTCCTCTGGAATTGTGGTTTGTCAACACACTGTTGTGAGTTCCATAGTCTTTCAAAGTTTTTTTTTTTCTTTGTAAAAATTTCTCTCCTAGTTCTGCTCACCTAACTCCGCATCAGTTCATAGATGTCTTCCCCATTTCCTCTGAATGGTTTGTTTTGGCATTCTTATGGCAAAATAACATTCCATACCATTCATATGCTGTAATTTGTTTAGCCATTTACCAATACATGGGTACTCAGTGTCTAAGTTTTTTGCTACTTTGAAAAGATCTGCTATAAATATTTTCTACATATGGGCCCTTTTCCTCTTTCTTTGTTCTTTATAGGGTAGAAACCTAGTAGTGGTATTGCTGGGTCAAAGCTTTTGCAAGGTTTAGTGACTTTTTGTGCATTGTTCCAAATACAACAAATATCTTCTTAATTTTTACTCTTCCTCCCCATTTTTCTTGACCCCAACCAGCCACCAGGACTGAGAAATGTTTGCTCATCTCCTCATCTTGTGTTTTTTCTCTTTGTTTTAGGCTCCTGTGGTTGTCTTGTTATGATACTGTTTGCCTCTGAAGTGAAGATGCACCATCTCTCAGAGAAAATTGCAAATTATAAGGAAGGGACTTTCATATACAAAACTCACAGTGAAAAATATGCCACCTCCTTTTGGATCATTTTTATGTGCTTCTCTGTGCACATTCTGAATGGGCTTTTAATCCGGCTTGCTGGGTTTCAGTTCCCTTTTTCAAAATCTAAAGATTTTGAGACTACTAGTGCAGCAGCAGATCTAATGTACTAAAAGATGATTTTTTTTATCATTGTCCACACGAGGAAGGAGGCATCCTTTGCTCCTGGCAATTCTGCCCCCAAATTAGATCTAAATAGATTCAAAGTAAGAAAATACATATTGACCAGGGACTTTTGGGGTAAATGGATATTTTCTACACTAGCAAGGGAAGAAAATGAAGGTGGCAGAAGGAAGAACATAGTATGGGAAGGAGTGATGCTTTAAACAGCAGGAAGCCATTTCCCCAGGTATTCAAAGGGAATCGTGAACTGGAATGGGTGAAAGGATGCTCTTTGCATAAATCAAAGGCTCATGAAAAAGCTGTTTTTCCATGAGGGATTCAGAAGATGTCTGGCTTTGGGAAGACACATGCCAATCGGAAACTTGATTTTTGATCAAGGCAATCTTTATGGATGATGCATGTGCCAGCAGAGTAGGGAGTGAGAACCTTTTTTTTAAGATAGTCATGCAGTAAATAAGCAGCTTTTGTTGTTAGGGGGAAAATATAACAACAGATTTGACAAAATTTGTCTTGATTGCTGCTAATTCAGTTACCCTGCTTTCTGTTTTGGAGGCTTCCCACCTGGAAAAAGAGCAGAAGGAAGAAGAAACTGAGGGTCTCATTCCCTCCATGAGGCCAAGACACAAAAAAGGGATGCTTTTTGTGTAAATCAAAGGCTGAAGAAAATTCTCTTTTTAAACTAATGGACAGTCTCTGAGGCTCCTGCTTTATCCTTCAAAATTGTTTAGAATCGGTTAGAGTTAGAATCAGTGAGTCTCAGAGTTGGAAGGGGGTGGCGGGGTGGGGAAGGTCTCCTCCAAACCATGCCAGAACAAGAAAGCCCATCTGCCACATCCAGACAAATGGTTGTCCACTTTCTACTTGAATACCTCCCAAGAGGAGAAGCCTATGGGATTCTGAGGTGGCCCATTACACTTTCCGATTGCTCTGTTGGGATTGTTCTGCTTATTTTTCCCAGACCGCAAGGCTAAATCTAAATTACAATTTCCACCCACTACTTCTCATTCAGCCCCCTGGGGCCAAGCAGAACTAGTCTGTTATTCTGTGTTCTACCACTTGCTAGCCCTGAAATGGACTTTAGAAATCATTTAGTCCAAAGTCCTAATTTTTCAGATGGAAAATTAAAGATGAGGGAGATGGTGACCTAAGATCATAATAAAGTCTAGATCTGGAAGAAACCTCAGAGACCATCTAAACTAACTCCTTTTTTTTTTTTACAAATCAGGAAACTGAGGTTCAGGAAGGCTAAATCACTTGCCCAAGGTCATACAAGGAATGTGTCTGAGGCAGGATTTGAACCCAGGTCCACTGGCTACAAAGCCAGTGCATTTTCCACAATACCTTAGTGAGAATGACTTTTTAGGGCCCATTTCAAACAAAGTACTGAATCCCATCACACATTGTTGACACCCCTGGATGTCAAAGGATAATTATATTAAATTCTGAGATTACAATATACTGCCACAGTGTTTTGTAGACTACATTTTCATCTAAAAATCTTAAAAGCAAACTAAGATGTTGTCTCAATTTAGAAATGGTTTTGGTCTATTAGTGGCAAATGAGGCAAAAAATGAGTTCGGGAAACTGACCCTATCTCCATAGTCCAGATTTCAGATCTGGTAAGCAGCAGTGAATAACTGACCAGGTCACTGACAACAGTCCCCTAGGCCACCCAAGGTTGTATTTGTTTAAAGGTATTGGTTTTAAAATGTTTGGTTTTCTTCCTAAATAGTTTGCAAAGAACAAATGGCTTGTAATCCTTGTGTCATGAAAGGATTGATTCTACTTGGTGGGTTTTCTTACTTCTCTTGCTTGGCTCATAGGCCTATCCAGGAAATCAGGGTTACTGTTGACTGGCATCATTGTCACAGGTGCTGAAAGCAGCTCCCCACAGGTGACCCCACCCCTCCATCAGACATAACTCCAAGTGTGAATGTCATTTATTCTCTTCAATCACTAACAGGGAGAAGGGGAAGAGAAAATGATCTCAGTGCTCTCTTATTTATCTGTAGGAATTCTGTACCTAGTCTGTGGGTTCAGATTGCTGTTCATAAGGTGACAAAAGAGGGGCAGCTAGATGGCGCAATGGATAGAGCACTGGCCCTGGATTCAGGAGTACCTGGGTTTGGATCCGGTCTCAGACACTTGATACTTGCTAGCTGTGTGACCCTGGGCAAGTCACTTAACCCCAATTGCCTTACTAAAAAAAAACAAAATAAGGTGACAAAAGAGGGGGACCCTTGCCACAGTATCTTCATAAACTACAAAAGCTTAAACCATAAGTTTCCATTCCATTTCAAAATGGGAAATATATGGGGGTCGATTCGCAAACATTCTACATGATGAGATTATACAGGGATGAAATGCATGTCTCTGGAATGCTGTGACACTGTGTTCAGCAACAGATATCATTATATAGATACATTTGAAGCTGGAAGGGACCTTCAGGGTCATCCGGACTAACTCTCTTCTTTTACAAATGAGGAAACAGAGACCCAGAAAGGTAAGATGACGTGCCTAAAATGCAATCTTGTAGCAGAAACAGTAGTTGAACCCAAGTGCTCTTGATTCCAAATTCAGCTCAAATTTCAATTCATATATTATTGTCTAATGTGAAACTAGCTGAACCTCGGTGATGTTTGTCAAAAATGGACCAACATGATGCAATAAAGTTTCATTTCATGAGATCTGGGACTAATAACAATAACGACCCCTAGTGCCTACTATGTGTCAGGCACTGGGCTAAGCGTTTTACAAATATTATCTCATTTGATCCTCTCAACAATCCTATGAGGCAATAATTATAACAACAGCTAATATTTATATTGCACTTACTGTATGCCATGGGGTAGCTAAGTAGCACAGTGGATAGAGTGCTGGGTTCTATAGTTGGGAAGATTCATCTTTATGAGTTCAAATCTGGCCTCAGATACTTAGTAGCTGTGTGACCCTGGGCAAGTCCTTTAATCTCACTTGCCTCAGTTTCCTCATCTGTAAAATGAGCTTTGAAAGGAAATGGCAAATCACACCAGTATCTTTGCCAAGTAAACCTCAAAATGGGGTCCAAAGAGTCAGACATAACTGAACAACATCAATCCTATGTATCAGACACTGTGCTAAGCTCTTGAAAATTATTATCTCATTTGATCCTCACAACAACTCTGGAAGGTAGGTGCTATTATCTCCAACTGAGGCAAGCAAAGGTTAAGTGACTTGCCCAGGGTCGTACAACTAGTAAGTGTCTCAGGCCAAATCTGAACTCAGGTTTTCCTGACTCTAGGACCGGCGCTCTGTTCACTCTGTCACCTAGTTGCCCTAATAATATCCAAGAAACAATGACAACTGCAATAGCAAACATAGCTGGGATTTTCATTTTTTATCTGGTTTTTCTTTTTATTTGTTTTTTTTCTAATCTCCATCAGTAAGAATCTTCCCCTGGCATCTTTCCCTGATGCTACCTCACAAAATGGGAGGGCAGGGGCAGCTAGGTGGTGCAGTGGATAGAGCACCGGCCCTGGATTCAGGAGGACCTGAGTTCAAATTTGGCGTCAGACACTTAACAATTACTAGCTGTTTGACCCTGGGCAAGTCACTTAACCCCAATTGCCTCATCCAAAAAAAACCAAAAAAAAACAAAATGGGAGGGCAGGTGAGGACAAGTTCTAATCATCCCAATCCAAGTCATGGGGTCATAGATGTAGAATTGGAGGGAACCTTGGAGACCACTGGTTTTACAGGGGAGGAAGCTGAGGCACAGAGAGGAGAGGCCCCTTGTTCCACACTGACTGTGTGGAAGAGGCAGCAGGCTATATGTCTCTCCTTCAAGGATGAGCCTCACCATGTTGGACAAGGTTGGTCACAGAGCAACGACTCTCTTATCCATAGCAACTCTCAGAAATCATTTCTTAGGGAAGAAGCTGAACCTTTCAGAACTGGCAGTTCTCTCAATTGTGAAAGAAAGTTTGGTCTCCATGGCTTTTAAAGTCTTTTCTATCTCTAAATCTATGATCTTCTGATGAACCAAGTCACGTCAGGGTTGTATGGTGAAATCACAGGTCCCTAAATTGTTGTTGATATTCTTTTTATGTGATGTGTGTGTGTTTGTGTATTCTTTAAAGTTGTCAAAGTCCCATTCATTATCTCATTTGAAACTTACCACAATTCTGTGAGATAGATACTAACCATTTCATAGAGGCGGAGACAGAGGGTTACAAAGTTGAAGAGACTTGTACATGGTCAAAGAGCTAGGAATCATAAGAGGCAGGATTTGAACCCAGGACTTCTTGTCCCCAAGGTTCGGCACTCTCTCCACTAAGCCATGTGCCTCTAGTATGCATAGAGCTTGGGGATGTGTTACAGGGTTCATTTTGGTAATGAAATAAAATTAAATGTAGGGCTGGGGGTAGCTAGGTGGCACAATGGATAGAGCACCGGCCCTGGATTCAGGAAGACCTGAGTTCAAATCCAGCCTCAGACACTTGACACTTATTAGCTGTGTGATCTTGGGCAAGTCACTTAACCCTCATTGCCCCATTTAAAAAAAAAAAACATAGGGCTGGTTGTAGTAACTATTTCTTCAGTACAGAAAGGGTTCTGGGCAGCTTTTGTAATTCAAAAGAGAAATAAAGAAATGGTATCATCCATTTGGCCTTAGATAATTGATTTCGGGGTCACAGATCTGCTAACTGCACCAAGGCTCTTTGACTTCCCTCCCTCTTATGGGGGTTTGAAAAATTCCATGGGCTTCCTCCTCTGGAAAACAAATATTTGGTTGTTCTTTTTCATTCTTTATTTAAGAAAGGGAGGGGGCAGCTAGGTGGCACAGTGGATAAAGCACTAGCCTTGGATTCAGGAGGACCTGAGTTCAAATCCAGCCTCAGATACTTGACACTAGCTGTGTGACCCCGGGCAAGTCATTTAACACTCATTGCCCCGCAAAACAAACACCTCCCCCCCCAAAAAAAGAAAGGGAGGTAGGGAGAAAGAGAGGGAGACAGAGAGGGAGAGAGACAGACACAGACACAGAGAGACAGAGAGCAACAGAGAGACAGAGAGAACTCGGTAGATGCAGCTAAAACCTAATGAATGCCCCCCCCCCTTAGGAAAAGAACAGCATTTGCCTGATGTGCAGCTGTTAGGAAGGGCATGGAGGGCACGGCCAGCAGGGTCCAACAAAAAGGCTGAAATTGGGGCACTCCTGAGAGCCGCACTTCAGCTGTCTCTTTCTCTCTTGTGAAAGATGAAACACCCTCTCAAGTGGCCCAGCCACTTATCTCTAGGAAAAGGATTTCTGGGTTGCAGTTTCTTCTGGCTCCTTCAGTGTAGCCATCAAAGGCATTGCTGGGTCTCTGTATTCATTATTCTAGGTGAGCCAAGTGTCAATGGCCTCTCTCCCCACCCCATGTGGCCCATTGGTATTCTCCTATGGATAGAGGTCCCCCTGCTGGCTTTTGGAGAGCCAACACTGGGAGAAGGTGGGGAGATCCATTCATGGTAATGATCACAAATGCCATTCACCTAGTCATTGCAGGGGCCAAGTATGTAGGCTTGGGGTGAAAAGCGAGCAAAAAATGCCCAGGGCATTAGACCCCATAAACAATAGTACTTTGGACTCGCTAAGATAGAGCCCATATAATAATGACTGGCACTTATATAGTGCCTTATGATTTTAGGATAAATATCTCATTTGATCCTCACAACAACCCTGAGGTAGGCACCATTATTACTTCCGTTTTACAGCAGAATTGAAAGGGCTTTCCCAGGTCATACAACTAGTAAGTGTTTGATGCTACATATGAATTCAGGTCTTCTTGAATCCATGTCCAACACTCTAACTAGTGAGCCAAACTGAGAAGAGCCTCAAAGGTCAAAGCAAGACCCTTGTATTTCAGCCTATAACCCAAGGGTCAGCAGATATGGCCAATGGGCTGAATCAGGCTCTCTGCCTGGTTTTTAATTTTTAAAATACATTTTTATTGTATTTTGTAGTGTTTACTTTCCAATGTGTAAGTTTTCACACTCAAAATTTAACAATTGGCTTTCTAAATCCAGTTGGAGATGTCTCCAGTACATTACTTCCAGAGGCTACCTAGTTCAAGCACGTGCAAAGTTATCATCCTAATTACTATGTTAAAGAAACGAGGGTTCTTGTAAATCAGTTTTACCTACTCCCCTATGCAGTTTCTGGCATAGCTTATATGTCAGACATTTTCTAGCCAGTTTGAGCTTAACTTTTCCCCTTCCAACAACAAAATACAAAACTATTCTCTCTCAAACAAGAAACTGTCCCAGGACACGGGCCAGTTTTAGTTTTTGGATTCCAAGCAGTCTTGCATTCGTTTGCCTGCTTCCCCCTAAACAAACAAACACACAAACAAACCTGTTCCCAGAGCAACAAAACATCTGTGAAGAGGAGGACAGATGTTCTTATAATTAGGATCAACAATGGCAGATTTTAGCAGATTCTCTCCACCACCCCCAGATCCCAAGGGATGCTGGCAAAGGAAGGGAAGCCCTTCCTCTCTCTGGGTCCTACAGCCACAGCTGGGGCACTCAGGGGCTCATTAATCTTTGTCTCCCTTTGCCTTTGCCCACAGGTTAGAATTGGGGCCACCAGGAATAGGAAGCAAGAACAGGGTGTCTTATAAGGGTAGGAGCAGTCATCACTATTCCCCTATGTTAAAGCTGCCTCTTCCTGGAAGTTTATATTCTCCATAACTGCTCAACATAGTAATTAATCCTCCTTTGGGGGTTTTAGCCCCCTTCCCTCACCCCAAACTCTTAAAAGTGCTGCATGGAATAGTTTGGGTTATGTTTTACTTTTTTTTTTGGGGGGGGGGTGGCGCAATGAGGATTAAGTGACTTGCCCAGAGTCACACAGTTAGTAAGTGTCAAGTGTCTGAGACCGGATTTGAACTCAGGTCCTCCTGAATCCAGGGCTAGTGCTTTATCTACTGTGCCACCTAGCTGCCCCCATATGTTTTACTTTCAATTAAAATAAGTTTAAATTAATCTTGATTCCAGGGTTTTGCAAGCTCCCTTAAGATGATTAAAAATAACCATCCTGGGGAGCCTCCTGCTGGTATAAAATCCTTTGAGACACTTCTTGGTGCTGGATCTGGTTCCTACCCTCCATACACTGATGACCTTCTTTCCTGAGTCTTAAGTATCCATTAAAATCTTGCCATTCGCCCTGCTACTGCACCCATTCTTCCTCTCACCCAAGAAAGTAAATGCTGGACAAGGGCTCCAAAGACCATGTCCCATCCTGACTCAGTGAGGAAATTAACTCACTTAACCTTGGGACTTCACCCTGGAGTTTAGCTGTCCTATTGGGTTGGGTGAGTACAAATGCACGGAGTTGACTTGCATTTAGACCAGCCCACATTTCATTATCCCACTCACCCAATGAAGTCAATATTACCATTGCTTTGAAAAGCCATGACAATCAACTATCCTGTGGTCCTATTCACCATCTCTGTGACTCCCCAGACCACTCCCCTCCCATTTTGCTTAAGGGGCAACCATCCTCATTTATACGCAATACTAATATGCTTGGGTAGATGATGTGTGGCTTGACCAAACACCTTCCTCATGCTCAGCCTGTGAAGCAGGCAGTACAAGGATTACCATTTCTCTCTTACAGAAAAGCAAAATGAAGCACAAAGAAGTGACAAAATTTGTCCAATTTGTCCACCCTGCTAGCATCTGCTAAAACAGATTTAAGCCCTGTTCTCCTGACTCCATCTTTTTTTTTTTTTTTGCGGGGCAATGGGGGCATCTTTTTTAACATTAAATTTTTAAAATTTAAAGTTCCAAATTCCCTCTCCCCCTCCAGCACCTCCTCCACTCATCAAAAAGGCAAGCAATACGATACCTATTATACATACGACCATTTCTTTAAAAAAAAAAAATCACTCCTTTTAAAAAAAACAAAAAACTTTCTCTTCATCTCCTAATATATCTCACTTCCACCAACCAGAAAGCGATCTCCTGTAGCAAGAAATAAAGAAGACGGTTGGGAGTGGAGTGGTGGTAGAGGGAGTAGTTCATCAAAACCAATCAGAACATCAACAGAGTCCTGGTATATCCAGTGATTTGTACCCATAATCCCCCATCTCTGTGAAGAAGAAAGTTGAATTCTGGTATCTCTCTATTGGGTCCAGGCTTGGTCATTATTGGGGAGGGAGGAAGAAAAAGGAAGAAGCATTTATTAAGAGCCTACTATGTGTTATAATAATAACAATAACTTGGCATTTACAAAGAGCTTATTGCATGCTAAGCACTGTGCTTAGCCCTTTACAAATATAATAACTCATTTGATACTCATACTTATTAGGAGCCTCTACATGCCTGGAGCTACGCTAAATGCTTTAATAACAACAATAAAAATTATTATTATTTATGGAAATATTTTACATAATTGCACATGTATAACCTGTATCTAATTACCTGCCTCCTCATGGAGGGAAGCGGGGAGAGAGGGAAGGAAAAAGGGATGGAATTTGGAACTCAAAACTTTAAATAAAAATGTTTATTTAAAAAATAATAACTAATAATTATGTAGCATTTACCATGTGCTAGGTACTGTGCTAAGGGCTTTACAAATATGATCTCATTTGATCTTCACAACCACCCTGGGAGGTAAGTCCTATTATTATCCCCATTTTACAGATGAGGAAACTGAGGCAGAGGTCAACTGATTTGTCCAAAGTTATGTAGCTAATAATTGTCTGAGGCCAGATTTGAATTCAGGTCTTTCTGACTCCAGGCTGTATCCACCCAGTCATGGAACTGCAGTCATTGATTACAGTCTTTGATTTCTAATTTTTGCTGCTGTTTTTGTTCTTTTTATTTACATTCCAGTGATCTTTCCATTACATTAAATTACTTCTGCCTTATAGCACTAGGTAAATAGAAAATGCAAGATATGCTGTTGCTGTTCAGTCTTCTGATTCTTTGTGACTTCGAGGGCCATATCATGCCAATACTGTCCATGGGGTTTTCTTGGCAAAGACAGTGAAGTGCTTTGATATTTCCTTCTCCAGTGAATGTTAAGATATAATGAAATCTAAAACTTATAACAAGACTAGACCAAAGAATGCCCAAGTCACTTTCTAGACCACACAAAACTCTTTTTACTCTTGTGGGAGAAGTCCATCTAACTACGGAAAGGCCAAAGGTTCAAGGAGTTTTAATTTTGTTTTGTTTCCTTGCTTTGAATTTTGGCTTGATGCATTTCAACCTATCCTAAGTCATGTGTCCAGAGAGAGGGCAGATCCACCTAAGTGCTCCTCTTCTCGCTTCTGGAACAGCATCCAACTAACGCTTCACAATGCTGGATGAATATATTTATCACCTTGTCTTTGGGAGTCTGACTTAGAAATGACAAGTTGAATCATAACTTCCCAACGAGCCCATTCCTTTCTCCTGGCAGCTTTGTACAGAGGGAAAGAAGGTAGAGGTAGAGGGAAGGAAGAGGCTGATACCCCTGAGGAATGCCAGGCTCTGTTGTACAACTACAGGATTAAGACAGCATTTTTGCATGCTGTAGGAGAGATTTTAAAATAGTATCCCTGGAATGTTACTGACCTCCAGAATTGAGCCTTCGCTATAAGAAACACATAAAACCCAGCCTAGGATAAAATAAATAAAGAGTGAAATTATCTGGCACTAAAAACAGGTCCATTTATGGAAAGTGATATTAAATCATGCCTTTGTTAAATCACGCCTTGCCCCCAACAGAATGATCATGTGTTGGGCTCTAGAGATGGCCTACCTTGGCTGTCCCTAGATCCGGCTCTGCACCAGGAATAATGCCATTTTCTGAGCTTGCCAGCAAACAGGAATGCACGATCCAAGCAATCCTTGACCGTTACTGCAGCCGTCTCACATTACAGGTTTTCATGTACTTTCCCTGTGGAAAGAGTCGCTCTAATTCAGAGATATCTGTCTCGGCTGTGCCAGTCAACTGACTTACGCCCAAACTGCCCATCCTGTATTTAGTAACATCTACTAAAATGGTCGGCTATAAAAGGAGAGGGAAGTGGGCAGCCAGCCCGCACAGCCCAAATCGCCAGCCCCTCAAGTGAAAGCATGTCTGTGTGGACACACACGTGCGCATGCACACACACACACACACACACAAACATGCATTCACACACAGGCCAGGGGAGTTGTTGCCACCTGTTCGACCCTTGTTTGCCAACAAGCTCTGTGCTGTCTGCCCAATCGGACATCTCTCCCAGGCCAAACTCCAACAACTTCCTGTCCCTCTTCTCTAGGAAACCTCATCTGTCCTGTATTACCCCACACCCCTTCCTCAAATGCCACATTACTCCAAACTTGAGAGAGGAAAGAATCACTGTTGGGATAAGGCAAAGAAAAAGTTCTTACTGGGATCTTGTCATGCAGCATGAGATTGAGAGTTTTGTGAATCTGGGTGGGCTGATTCACCAACTGGATTCACCAAAGGATATGAACAAGCAGTTTTCTAAGGAAGAAATCAAAGCCACCAATAACCATATTGGGGGGAAGAAAGAATTCTCTGAATCACTAATGATCAAAGAAATGTAAATTGAAGGAACTCGGAGATCCTACCTCATCTTCATCAGATTGGTAAGGGTGACAGGAAAGGCAAATGTTGGCATTCTTTCAGAAAAGCTGGCACATTAATACATCATCAGCAGACCTGTGAACTTGTCCAGCAATTCTGGAAAGTAATTTGGAACAATTCCCCAAACATCACTAACCTGTACATTCCTTTGATCCAGAAACACCTCTTTACCTACCCTATACCCAAAAAAAGATCAACCAAAGAAAAAAATAATCCACATGTATGAAAATGTAGTGGCCCTTTTTGTAGGCGCAAACAACGGAAACTAAGAGGTCCCCATCGTTTGGGGGAAGAAATTATCATATGTGAATGTAACAGAATGGCAACAAGAAATCATGAAAGATGGTAAGACTTAAATGAATTGATGCAGAATGAAGTGAGTAGAGCCAAGAAAACAATGTATATGCTAACAACATTATAATGACAAAACCAAAACCAAAACTTTGAAAGACTTAAGATTTCTGATCAAGTCTATGATTCCAAAACACCAGCATTTATTCAGCATGGTGCCTGGAATATAGTAATAAATGTTTATTGACTGAATGACCAATGACTGCACCTCCAAACGGAGGAGTTATGTTTTTAGGGTGCAGAATAAGGCATTATTTTTTTAATGCGTCCAAAGTAGGGATTTTTGTTTAACTATGCATATTCATTACTGTAAAGAATTAATTGTTATTTGAGGTTTTTATGCCTCTGCATACACTGGCCTGGGGCTCCGAAAACCGCAAGGTGCTCCACCCACTGGTTGTAGCCCTTGCCAGGGCTCTGGCACCTCATGTCATCACCACTCGCCGATGCCTACAGGGGCCTGGCAAAATGATAATGATTGGAAGCCTAGTGAGGGCAGTCATGTGACTGTCAGAGCGGCCATTCCATTGGCTGGGGCTGTGTGGGGTGTTTCTAGGTTTGGGGGAGGAGAATTGGGCATTCTAGGTGGAAGCTGGAAAGCGACAGGCGTTCTGCTGTATTTTCAGCTGATTCCTGGGCAGTGGTATTTTTTCAGGTATTATAATTTCCCTTTCCCCATTTTATTTCCTTTCCCTTGATCCTACTGATCCTGTTTGTGTGTGTGTGTGTGTGTGTGTGTGTGTGTGTGTGTGTGTGTGTGTGTGTGTTTAAGTTCGTTCTTGTTAAAATAAATCTTGTTCTGTTTTGAGGGAGGCTGCCGGTCTCCTTCCTTGCCCCAATATTATGGTGAGCCGCTTAGCTAGCACTCCCCAATTAAAAATTGGTCCCCACATTACAAAGGTTTGTTTTTTTTTTTTAATCAACACAGGAGGAGGAAAAGAGGTAAGGAGAAAGAGAGGAAAAACGATTTTAATTAAAACATTTCAATTTAAAGATAGGCTAATTGGCCTGGTCTTGAGATCCAAACAGTATAGGACTGCAGAAACACATTTTTTTTTCTGACAAACTCTGAGAATTTGGATAAGGTGAGGGACTAGACTTTTGATTTAATTAATATGGGAAACTCCTGGATAAGAAAACTCCTTTTACCAATTCAGGTCTGTACATTCTCTGAAACTTAAGAGATTTAGAAAACTGAGCCAGTACGCACCAACCTACATCTGCCTGGATCCAGAGCCATTTTTCTAACAAATGAGTCATGCCGCCTCTCTTTAGAGAAAGTAGAATTATGCTACAAATTCACTCAATTATACATACATACCATTTGATATCAATGATATCATTACTAGACATTCTCCAAAGAGATCAAAGACAAAAAGAAAGACCCAATATATGCAAAAATACCTATAGCAGCATTTTTCTTGTCGTAGCAAAGCCATAGAAGGAAAGTAGGTGTCCATCAATTGGGGAATGACTGAAGAAATCATGGCACATGAAATATGAGAATATTAAGGGCTCCATAAGCAATAATGAACATGAAGAATTTGGGAAAATTCAGGAAGATGCAGAATGAAGTAAACCAGATCAGGAGAAGGGTTGACTCAACGGCCACTTCAATATAGAGGAAAATACTTTTGAAGGACATCAGAACTCTAATCCATATAGTGACCAATCATCATTTCAGAAGATGGGTGATGAAGCACACACTCTGCCTCTTGACAGAGGTGATAGACTAGAAGTGGAGAATGATGGGGAAATAATGGCAGAGGAAGAATGGGGCCCAGTTCTCACCACCACTACTCCAATAAAGATCAAAGAAATGCCAGGGATAGGGACATCTAAGTAGAAAGAGACGTACATTTCCAGATGTGGGCAATACATTGATTTGTTTTGCTTAATTGTACTTTATTACAAGTCTAGGATGGGGAAGGTAAAGGGAATCATTGGAAAGTGATAGGATATTTTTTGAGAGCATCAATATGACATATATATGTATGAATGCATGTATATATGTGTGTATACACATATATACACATAAACATACGCACATACTTACATACACTTATATGTGTATATATGTATGTGTACATATATGTGTGTGTATATATATATATATATATATATATATACATGAAAGACTCCAGGAACAAGGTTTAATATCACCCTATTATGCATTACCCAGATGCCCTTTGAAAACCCATTAGGGATTTGTATCTCATGAGATATACATGAGATAAATATCTGCCTCCCTCTCTTGAGTTCAACACCTTAGCTACACAAATCTATGGGGATTTATATCACAGGGCAACAAAGGAGGCAGCAATAAATTGTCCAGAGACGCCTGAGCTCTTTCCCAAATTCTAGTCTGTACTTTTATTCAAAGACTTACAGGGGGATGTGGAGGCAGAGAATCAAGATGCAAAAACCCCTTCCCCATATGTTTTGCCTTCAAAGTGAGATGGCCCACGTTCTCCTCTTGAACCCAAGGGTTGAGTCATAGGCTTGGGATCAGGGTAGAGGGAGAGAAAAAGGGATTACACTGAGCTTCCAAGAAATCCTTGGGCCCCAGGGAATCCAAGTCTATTCATTCAGTAGTCCCAGATCTATTTCATTCTTCCTGCTAGCCAAAGGGAACTTTCATTACCCGAATTATCTGATGTATCTTCGTTGCTATTTGAGAATGACCTGGGTGAAAGGACTTCCCTTAACTTAATAAGGATGAATTAATTTGTCCCATACCCCAAGAAAGTGATGAGCCCACTCCTCTTCACACCAAGCCCTCACATCTGACAGTAGCTTCCTCTCCCAGTCTCTCTTCTACTCACCTAGACACACTCTACATCTTCAATCCCCAACCTAATCTCACCCATCCTACTCTTTTACCTACCAATGTGAGTGGTGTCTGTACCCTTGTTGTTCTTCCTTTTTGCCATCCTCATTTTCCCATCACCATGCATGCAACTGTGTACACAGGTATGTGTACAAGCATATATTTGTGTACACAACTGGTATAATTCAAAGTAGGCACCCGAGGAATGTTGAGTGACTTGTTCAAGATTACTCAGCAGTAAAGGATGGGTAGGATTAGAACCCACATCCTCTGATTCCAAAGATAGTACTTGGATAGTGGTAAATAGATCACTAGACTTAGGAAGTCAGAAAGACCTGTGTTCAAAACTTGCCTTAGACACTTAGTAGTTATGTGACACAATGAAACAATAAAAGCTTGCACATATACCCATTTTAAGGTTTACTAAGCACTTTAAAAACATCTCATTTTATCCTCATACCAATCCTGGGACAGAAGTGCTATTATTATCTCTATCGTACAAATGAGAAAACTGAGGCAGAGTGACTTGGTCAGAGAGGTATATTTTTAATAAAGTGTCTGAAGCAGGATTTGAACTCAGAGGTCTTCCTAATTCCAAGTCCTAAGGTCCATCCACTTGTATCAACTATACTTTCTTCATCTTTAAGTAACAAAATGGCCTCTGGAGCCTTTTTTTTTTTTTTGCATTTTTATTTATTTATTTATTTCCATTACATGTAAAGATAGTTCTCAACTTTTGTTTATATAAGCTTTCCAATTTCAGATTTTTCTCCCTCCCTCCCCCCTCCCCTAGAAAGCAGGTAATCTGATATAGGTTATATATATATATATATATATATATGTGTGTGTGTGTGTGTGTGTGTGTGTGTGTATGTATGTATGTGTATGTATGTATATATACATATATATTAATCCTATTTCTGCATTAGTCATGTTATAAGAGAAAAATCAGAGCAATGATGAGAAACCTCAAAATAGAAAAAACAGCACCAAAAACAAAAGAAATAGTATGGTTTATTCAGCATCTATACTCCACAGTTCTTTTTTTTTTTCTTAGATTTGGAGATCCTCTTCTATCATGAGTTCCCTGGAACTCTTCTGTACCATTGCATTGGTGAGAAGAATCTAGTCCATCACAGTAGATCAACACTCAACGTTGATGATACTGTGTACAATGTTCTTCTGGTTCTGCTCATCTCACTCATCATCAGCCCATGTAAGACCCTCCTGCTCATTGTTTCTTACAGCACAATAGTATTCCATTACATTCATATACCACAACTTGTTCAGCCATTCCCCAATTGATGGGCATCCCCTCAACTTCCAATTCCTTGCCACCACATAAAGAGCAGCTATAAATATTTTTGTACATGTGGGTCCCTTTCCCCCCTCCATGATCTCTTTGGGAAAAAGATCCAAAAGTAGTATTGCTGGGTTAAAGGGTATGCACAGCTTTATCGCCCTTTGGGCATAATTCCAAATTGCTCTCCAGAATGGTTGGATCTGTTCACAGCTTCTGGAGCCCTTTCAACCCTTAAGGTCATGATACTAGCTCTTTCCACTCTTCCTTGTACTCTGACTTCTTTATTATTATTTTTTAACAATACACCGTTATTTTAAAATCAACATTCATGATCAGTATCATTCAAACACCATTTTGTTTTGCTTAACTGTGTTTAGTTACAAGGTGGGAAAGGATGTGGGGGGGGGGGATGGGGAAGAGTTGTTTAGAGGCCAACAAGATTAAGTTGCCTGCGCCAGGGTCACAAACCAGCATGGATCAGATGTTGAATTTGAACTCAGTTCTTCTTGGTTTTGTGACCAGCTCTCTGCAATATGTAGTAAGCACTCACTATAGAAAGAGTCCTGGGAGAGATGCTGAGATCAATATGACTTGAATCCTGCCCTTGGGAAGCTTTTGTGGAATTCTCTTAAGGATATTGACAGCATCATCAGATTACACAGATTGAAAAACATTCCACCAATCATATTGACTCCTGAATAGTGATGGGGGTTAGGAGGATGAAAGGAAGAAATGCACTTGTGTCTTCAAAAGATATAAATACGTTGACTTGCTATGTAGGGAGGCTGTCTCACGTGCACTATAGCACTGGATAGTATGTAGAATGGAAACAACCCTGCACTGGGCATTGGAAACTAGTCCTAGCTTTGCTAACCAGTCATAGGCATAGATTTAGGGCTGGCCAGCTCCTTAGGGATCAACTATTCAACTGGTTTTTGACCTGTTTTGGTATTGTGCACTCCTTTGACAATCTGCTGAAGCCCATGGACTCCTTCTTAAAATATTTTTTAATTCATAATTGAAAGAATGCTAAGTTTCAGTTAGAGGTTAGTAAAAATTAAAATATAATTTTCCCCCATCCAAATTCATATACCTTGGGTGTAGATGGAAAGGAATGCCCATAAACCCTAGAACTTCTGATATAGTCCTACTCTTTATTTTAAAGATAACAAACTCAAACCCAGTGAGTTTTGAGTGACTTGCCCAAGGTCACACAGTCAGTAAGTGGCAGAGCTTGGGATTTCAACTCAGGTCTTCTAACTCCAAATCCAGAATGCCTTCTACTGCCCCATCTTAGTTGTTGTTTTACTTCTCTGACCTCAACTGTCTCATTTTAAAATGAGAACTCTGGACTACATGACCTCCTAGGTCCCTTCCAACAAATTCAATGATTCTGGCCAAATTCAGTCACTACCTTTGTGTTATCTGGATGTCTGCCAACTTGAGATTCAGGAAGTCATTTCTCCTCTTTTGATAGGGTATCTCTATTTTGTAACTTTATATTTTCCTTGCTCAACATCAAAAATCATCAGATCTTCTTTCGAGTAGATAAAACCATGTCAATTTGAGAAAACAGATCATAGTGGGGAGCCTTGGGTGTGGGGCACTCCAAAGTAAGAAAAACTCACAAAGTCACTAAGGCAGTATCATCACCGGAAGCAGGAGTAATAAACAAAGTGAGGAAAAGGTTTTGATAATGCCTTTGTCTGTGGAGGGTAATAGGGATCTGTCTGCTTCCCCCACACACACACTCCAGAGCCTGCACACACCATCTGTTATTTATATCTGACAGTCTGCAATTGCTATACGTGACCTTTGTTGTTAGTAACCAGGACAAAGCTGTCCGGACAGTGGGCTGCTCATCCTCCCATTTCTTAGCAGTTGGGTCTATAAAACCCATGCCCATTTAAAGGTGGTGGCTCAGGACATCCCCATCACGTGTCACTAAATAGAAATAAATCACTTTCATCCCTGTTGGGAAGAAAGTTATAAATAACACTTCAGGGTAATCTTTCAACACAGAGAGACCATGGTTACTAGGATACATGCAATGCAGTCATGTCATCTGGTATTATTATTTATCCATATGGGTTGGCCCCCATCCCTCGTTACCTCTTTTTGGTCTAGCAAGCAGTCCTCCTGTGTGTAAATCTTGCCCATTTGGCCCTTTGCTATAATTTTTTTAATGAAGGCAGAATATTCTATCAGACTTAAATGAACTACATGCTCTGGGTATTGAAAGAAGGGACAGATATTTATGCTAAGTCCATAGTATAGGGGGGAAAGTACTATATCTTGAGCCCAAGGACCTGAGTTCAAAACCCACTTCTGACACTTACTAACTGTGTAACATTGGAGAAATCATTTGACTTCTGTTGGTCTCAATTTTCTCATCTATAAAATGAAGGGGTTTGACCAGAAGGTCTCTAAAGTCCTCCTCAGCACTAAATTTATGATCCTTTGACCTTTCAAATATCATGGAGAACCAGAAAGGTACTACAAGATTAGAGAATGAAAGGCAAGTCAAAAAGCATTTATTAAGCACCTACTATGTGCCAGGTGTCATGCTAAGTGCTGGGGATACAAAGAAAGGCAAAAAACAGTCCCTGCTCTCAAGGAGCTCCCAGTCTAATGGGGGAGACAATATGCAAATCACTAAATACAAATAGGACATGTACAAGATAAATAGGTCATCCCAGAGTATAGGAAAAGCTTCCTGTAGAAGGTGAAATTTTAGCTGGGACCTGAAAGAAGCCAGGAGGGACAGAGTAAGAAGAAAAGCATTCCAAGGGAGGGGGGCAGCCAGTGAAAATGCCCAGAGTCAGGAGATGAAAGGTCTTGTGTAAGGAACAGCAAAACTGGCAGGGGGAGTTGGGGGGAGAGTCACAGAGCACTCGGAGAGGAGCAACATTATCTAAGAACTATCAGTCACTGAACTTGACTTTGACTCCTGGCATGATTCTATAGCATATTATTTGAATAAACATTTGGTGCACATTTAGGAAAAAAAGCCATGATCACAAAAAACCATTGTGAATAAGTTACACCAGTCTCAACTCATTTCCTTTTTTTTTTTTTTTGATTAGGTTTTTGTTGTTGTTGAGTCACATTCAACTCCTCATGACTCCGTTTAGGTTTTTTTGGCAAATATCCTGGTGTGGTTTGCCATTTCCTTCTACAGCTCATTTTACATATGAGGAAACTGAGGCACGGGGTAAAGTGACTTGCCTCGGTTCACATAGCTAGTTAAGTATCTGAGGCCAGATTTGAACTGAAGAAAATGAGTCTTCCTGACTCCATGCCTGGCACTCTATCCACTATGCCACCTAGCTGCCCATAAGTCACCTGGATTAGAATGCTATAGATGTTATTTACCTAGAGTTTATCAAAACCTTTGACCAAATACTCCCATACCATTCTTGTAGAAAATAAGGGATGGGAGTTGGATGGTAATACAGTTAGGGGTGTTTGAAACTGGTTGACTGAATGGATCTAAAGAGTAGCAATCAATGGCTTTATGACTTGGAAGTAGGTGTCTAGTGGAGTGTCCCAGAGGTTATGCTTGGCTCTATGCTGTTCAACAATTTTATTAGTGACTGGGATAAAGACATAGTTGACTTGCTCATCAAATATACAGATGATAAAAATCTGGGAAAAACAATAAACACTTTGGATGATATGTATAAAGATGCAAAATGATCCCAATGTGAGAGAGCACTGGTTAACTATAATAAGACAAATATAATAGTGATAAATGCCAAGTTTTACCATTGGGTTCAAAGAGTCAACTTTCCAAGTATGATATGGGGGAAACATGACTATAGACAACAAATCATCTCAAAAAAAGATAGAGGGGAATTTGGTGGTCTACAAACTCAATATTAGCCAACACTGTGACGTAGGAGCCAAAAAAAAGTAATGCAATCTTAGGTTATATTCAGAGAAACAGAGGATTAATGACTAGGGAGACTCAGACTCTTAGAATGAATTCTGAAATTGCATTCACTTTTTTGGCTCCCATATCACTTGTCTGTGTGAGCCCAGTCCTTAGGAGGGCCTGGGCTATTACATCAAACAGCTAGGAAATAATCCTTCCATTGTGCTCTGTACTTATTCAGGTTATCATGTCTAGATTTAGTTTCTGCAATTTGAGAGATATATTGAGAAATAAGGGGGGAGAAAGCCTCTGAAATGTATAAAGGTATGAAGAACAAGGCTTCTGAAGAAATTTCATAGTTCAAGTTTTTTAATCTAGAGAAAGAGGAAAGATGAGAGAAGGGGTAATTTAACAGATGATATGAAGTTCTCAGTGGTCTTATGGAGTATTTCTAGGAGTTAGTGACTAGCCATTTCTATCCCCACAGAAGACAGAGCTGAAGGAAACTGACAAGAATTTAAGCATGAAGGATTTAACACAAGCAGAAGGAAGAAATTCCTGGTTAATTGAACACTAATCAACTTTAATAAAGTCAATGTGGAATGACCACTGTAGAGATTTATGAGTATGATCATCACCTTTTTTGGATAACAATAACAGTAACAACAACAGAGATAATAAATACCTGGTGAGGCAATATGCCTTTGCCTGAGTGAGTGAGCCACTTAGCCTGAGTTTTCTCATCTATAAAAAGGGGGAGGGGAATTATGGACTAGAACAGGGTTTCTAAAAATAATAAACACTTTTATTTAAAGTTTTGAATTCCAAATTCTTTTTTTCTTTTTTCTTTTCTTTCTCTTTCTTTCTTTCTTTTTTTTTGGTGGGGCAATGAGGGTTAAGTAACTTGCCCAAGGTCATACAGCTAGTAAGTGTCAAGTGTCTGAGGGCAGATTTGACCTCAGGTCCTCCTGAATCTAGGGCCAGTGCTTTATCCACTGCACCACCTAGCTGCCCCCTGAATTCCAAATTCTATTCCTTTTTCCCTCCCTCTTCTTCCCCATCCCTAAGGTGGTAAGCAATCAGATAAAGGTTATACATGTACAATTATGTAAAACATTACTATATTAGTTCTTTTGTACAAGAAAAATATGAAAGAAATCAAGTGAAAAGGAGTATGTTTCAGTCTGTGTTAAATCAATCTCAGTTCTTTCTTTGGAGGTGGATAGTATGCTTCATCAAAAGTCCTTTGGGATTGTCTTAGATTGTTGGATTGATGAGGATAATTAAGTCATTCACACTTCTTCTTCAAACAATATTGCTATCTCTGTGAACAATGTTCTCCTGGTTCTGCTCACTTCACTATTAAATCAGTTCATACAAGTCCTTCCAGGCCTTTTTGATGAAAGACCTCAGAAGCCTTTCATTTCTTATAGCACAATAATATTCTAACAATCATATACCACATTTTATTTAGTCATTCCCCACTTGATAGACATTCCCTTGATTTCCAATTCTTAGCCACCACAAAAAGAACTGCTATGAATAATTTTGTCTTTTTTTCTCTTTTGGGGAATGTCTGAGATATAAACCTGGTAGTGGTATTGATGGATCAAGGGCTATGCACAGTTCTATAGCCCTTTGGGTATAGTTCCAAATTGCTTTCCAGAATGGTTGGATCAGTTCACAACTCCACCAACAGTGGATTAGCATCCCAGTTCTCCCACATCCCCTCCAACATCAAACATTTTCCCTTTTTGTTATATTTGCCATTCTGATAGATATGAGGTGGTACCTCAGAGTTGTTTTAATTTGCATTTCTCTGATCAATAGTCATTAAGAGCATATTTTCAAATAACTATAGATAGTTTTAATTTATTTGTCTGAAAACTGCCTTACAACAGAGTTTTTTAAACTTTTTACCCTTGCGACCCTGTGGAAATTTATTTTGATTTGGGGACCCTACCTTTAGGCTGAGATTAGAAAGCCTTAGGCCCTCAGGGTCTCTCCCTCTCCTCCTCAGCCTCAGCTGATCGAAAAAGCTCCGTGGGCTATACAAGACGCCAGGTCAGACAGCTGGGGGAAAAAAAGCCGCCAGCTCCCTCTGACATGAGTGGATCCCAGATAGCCTGTGCTGAGGCACGTGAAACTTGGAGCGCACCCCCCCCCACCAGCCGCAGCTCTGGCTGGTGGATTAGCTTGGTCTGTGGGGGCGAAGGAAGCCCCAAGATTTGAGTGGAGAGAAGAAAAGGTATATATAGACCTGGGAGTTAGCTAGGAGGGAGGAGGAAGGATGGACTAGAGAAAAGGAAGGAGACTAGGAGGGGGGACGGATGAAGGAGACGGACTAGATAAAGGACAGACTAGAGGACCGGCTGAGGACAGACTAGATAGACAAGACTCAGGGGTTCGGACGGACAAGAAGAGGTCAAGAGGCGGCTGAGGAGAAGGCAAAGATTGGAGACTAGAGACGGGGCTACAAGGACGCAGGAGAAGACGAGAAGGACTAGGAGCAGGCAAAAGAGAGGCCAAAGGGCAAACTGACAGAGCAGACAGACAGAAGGTTACAGGCCTTAATACAAACCAGGGAAAGTGTAAGGTGCCCTGAGACCGGAGGCAGCTAAGGCCCTTATTGTATTCAAAAAGTTCCAAGTGCAGCAGGTTCAAAAGAGACCCAGTGGAAAGAGACCGCAGGAAAACAGTCAGGTTGTACTTTATTTCCCTGTATTCCTAATTTGAAATAGTATCTCATAAATAAACTCTGCTTTGATTATTTAGTTAAGAGCCTTCTTAATCTTTAGTCTATCAGTTTGGGAGCAGTGTGGTGGAACTTTATAAATGGCCCATATTAAATTAACGAAGTCAGATAGCCAAATAGTCAAAAGTCCCCAGCTTAGTCCTCCAGTCAGATTAGCCCCCCCAAATTAAGTTAGTCATTAAAAATATTTCAACAGACCCCTTTTCACCAGATTAATTTTTATGCAACCCTAGGTATATAGGTATATAAAGTAAGTATAAATAACCTTTTACCGTTGCCAAATTTTTTGTAATCCCCATATTCAGTTTGGTGATCCCATGTGGGGTCACAACCCACAGTTTAAGAAGCTAGGGACTAGGGGGCAGCTAGGTGGTGCAGTGGATAAAGCACCAACCCTGGATTCAGGAGGACCTGAGTTCAAATCTGGTCTCAGACACTTGACACTTACTAGCTGTATGACCTTGGGCAAGTCACTTAACCCTCATTGCCCCACCAAAAACAAAAAAAAAGCTAGGGAGTAGATGACCTCCAAGGTCCCTTCATGTATTAAATTAATAATCCTCTGATCCCAATGACTTCACATTTGTGTAACAGTTTACCATACATGTCCACATACAAAATGCCATTTGGCTCTCATTGAAAGCCTGTAAGACAGGTAAGAAAGGTATTATTCTACATGGGGATAGTAAGACACAGAGAGATTCAAAGGTTTCCCCAAATCGTGTAGCTAGGGGGATCACCACTAAGGCAATTCCTCACATGGAAGAGACTGGGAAGCCTGCTTGGGGGAGAGTCATGGCAAGTAATAGAAGCATCTTGAAGAGACTTAGGAGCATGTGTAGACAGATAGTCTATCATCTCTATTCCATAGCTATTCTGGTTCTGGTTGGCTAAGCATGTTGTGGATTGGAGAAGGCTCTTTGGCTGGAGGCAGAGGCATTCAAAAGGGTTGGACTTGAATCGGTTTAATTCCTTCACTGATAGCATCCATTGAGAGACAGTGTTGTATGGGGAGTGGCCTTGGGTCTTCTCCCTCTGAAGCTGACATGTAATTTTGTTAATATGAGCCTTGGTTCTTTGCCTTGGTGTTTGTTCTTTCCCTATATATGATGGAAGTTGGAAGCTATGACCTTGTGAGTTTCAAAAGGTCAGTAGAGTAAGCCATCTGGGAGTCCATGTTCTAGGAGCCCAGGAATTGAGCCCATGCCAGGTTGTGCTAGTGCTGATGCCCCAGGGAACTAGGAACAACCTCAAGTACAAGGTCCAGATTTGAGACGAGCATCAATGCCAAATTTGGACATGAACTTGGTGAGACCAATGCTCTGTAGAAATTCTGTTAAGTTTAAATCCATTCCCCCCAGAGACCAAAGTGAAATAGGAGGTAGTGTGCCCTTGAGGTGTCGGGGGTAACCTCAAAGCAAATATCCCTTTGTAAAAACTAATTGATGTTAATTCATTAACTAGTGCTCAGATGCTAGTCATTGGTGGCTAATAGTGGAGGTGACTGCACAGGTGATGGCATTAGAAAAGCACACCAACTTCTCAAATGTACCACTAGGACCCAGAGGTGGAGATGGAGCAGCAGCCTGACTCTGAGAGTATTCACTACAATAGGAAATGACAGGACTCATGGAGATGTGACTTACTTATAGGGTTTAGATTAGACCAGATGACCTTCAAAGTCTACAGCTAGTAGATGATAACCACACTTTCAATCAATCAACAAATATTTATTAAATGTCTACTATGCATCAGGGGCACTGTGCTTAGTGCTAGAGCTACAAAGGAAGGCAAAAACATTTCCTGCCCTCAAGGAGCTTAGATTATTTTTTTGTGGGGCAACAAGGGTTAAGTGACTTGCCCAGGGTCACACAGCTAGTAAGTGTCAAGTGTCTGAGGCCAGATTTTAACTCAGATCCTCCTGAATCCAGGGCCAGTGCTTTAACCACTGCGCCACCTAGCTTTCCCTAGAAGCTTCTATTCTAATGTCTAAGAGACATGTAGAGTAGAAGGAAGGAAAGCTAAAAGAGCAAGGTTCTAGCACCTGAAAACATGGCATGAGAACTGAATCTTAAGGAATGCTGGGAGAGGAAAAGGTAGAAGGAGAGGAAGTGTGAGCATACCAGGTTAGGCTGTGAAGAGCTTTAAATGCCAAAAAAAGAATTTTTTATCTTATCGCGGAAGGAATAAGGGGCCACTGGAGGATACTGAAGTAGTTGGTAGGGAGAGGTCAGATCAACACTTTAGGAAAATCACTTTGGAAAACGAATGGAGGATAGAATAGAAGGGGGAGACTCGATATATTGAAGCCTTAGATGCCTGCACAGTGGTCTACAAAGCAAAATCCTGTATGCCAAACTCTACTGTCTATAACTTCTTTCTTTCTAAATTACAAAATGGCCTTCTATCCAGTATCCCATGCTTTTTCTTGCCCTGTATACAATAGACATTTAATTAATGTGTGTGCAATTAAATTGATCTGATTGCAAACAAACACAAAAGCCTGGAATGCACCTGCAATATAGATCTGGGAAAATGTCAGTCATGCAAAAATATGCTGTTGAAATTTTTGCATTCTAATAAAAATGTTCACAGACCTAGAGGTGCTATTATTATTTTCAGACTGACTATAAGGTTAAATTAGGCATAAGTATCTAAAAATCGATGATTACTTTCTGAAAAACCACAGCATGGTAAAAACATTAAAAATTTACACAGCAATTCCCAGCTTCCAAATACATAATAGTTACTACCATAAAGTCATTAGCAGTTCCTTACAACTTAAAAAAATATATTGACCAAGAAAGCAAAATGAATCCTTAGTTCATTTCACATGGAATATTTATAATAATCTTGCCATGTGGTAATTTTACTTTGTCATTCTGAATGCCTGCCCACCCGAACAATCCAAATTTTCAAGTGTAACAGTTATTTCCATATGCCGAGGACTGTCTTTGAGATACAAGAATCTCTCAACATATGGAACACTTATGTTTCTGGAAAGTTGTACACAACATGAAATTCTATCTGTCCACTTTTCCCATGGTTGCTCATTACATAAGGAGGGATGTATTTCTAGGGAAACCATGTACATAGATCCATTTCTTAAGACAAGATGGACATATCTTTTTGAGTAAACATTGAAGCCTTTTTCTCCTGCCCCACAAATGAGTTTGACTTTCCATTTTAACAATTTCAGAGATTATGGTACAGCTGTGATGACAGCCCAGCAATGATAGATCCAAAAAAGCAAGTGATGAAAAGTCAAAGACTATAGAATCACAAAATCAGAGAATTTAAGAGTTGGAAAGGGACTCATTAGGCGTCTAAGTCAACTCATGACTAAAAAGAATCCCCATTATAATGTGAGTGAATGAGTAGAAAAGCAAGTGGTCGACCAGCTTCTGCTTGAAGAGCCCCATGAAGGAACAACACCCACCATTCCAGCTTTAAACAGGTCTAACTGTTAAGATTTTCCTAGTATCAAACCTAAATTTGTTGTGTGTGTGTGTGTGTGTGTGTGTGTGTGTGTGTATTTTTTCAGAGCTTCCATCATCACTCCCAGTCCTGCCCTCTGTGGCTAAACACAACAAAGTTAATCCCTCTTCCCTATGTCTTAACCCAGACATACCTACTGTTCTTTCTCCATTGGTGTCTTTTCCACGGTTTCTTCTTCACCTCTTTTGCTGTGTTTACCATCGGGCCTCCTGCTCTATACTCCCAATTTCACAGAGCAGCTGTTAAAATCTTGGGCTAGCTCCAAAGTGTGGCTCACTCTCCCCTATTTCTTGTTTTTTTCTTTATAATGTAATGGAAATTATTGGTTTTCATTGATAAATTTTACTTTTATACAGTTGATACCTCTGACCAACCGCCCCCCCCCAACATTCTTTAACAGTTAAGCAAAACTGCCTTAAGGGTGATGGATAATACTTGTTACTTTCCATTTTAGAGTTTCTTGTTTATTACCATAAAGGATAGTAGAGTACTTTAATTTTAAAGTACTCATCAGCATACAACATGAATTTTATTGATTTTTAATATCTTCATTTATGCTATTTTAGTCATCGGGTATATAGTTCAAGTCTTCCTCATTTGTGCCCCCTTCCCCAAAAGTGATGCTAGGCTTTGTGTCAGAACCCTGTAAAAAGTCTCCATCAATATTTATTTTATTATATACATTTGTTCAAGGCACCCCCCCACCAAAAAAAACCCAATTAGCAGTGAAGCAAAACTAATCACAAGTAAAATTGGCCTTCCCATCTCTCATACACATAACAGTATGTTCTTTCACAGATTCTCATATTATCAGTGTTAGAGGCAATACATGTGGATAGGAATATCCATGGGAGAAAACCGATGAAAAAAAAAATCCACACAACTAGGACAACACAGTCCTGGCTCTGACTTGGACATTGATACATTGATTTCCCCTGCAGAGCCACCAGTATTATATGCCAGCCTTGTATGTCATCAGACTGAAGATGGTCAAGTAGGGTACTCTCTCTATTGCTGCCCCCTGCTAATGATACACAGTGCTAATTAATCCTAGCATCCCCTGATTTTTTTTTTTTTTTGGCTGGGCTGCTCTCTGTTGGTCCTCTGTTGGTCTCTGCTGCCACCTGCTGGTACTCTGCTGAATTGCCATTGCTGTGCAGCCTGCTTCCTGAAGGGGGCAACGTGTGTGAGTTATTTTAGCTCATATCTCTACAGGCTAGCTCATCAGTTCTTTTATTATTCAGAGCCCAGACAACCAACAACAACAACAAGGGGAAAAAACCCAACCTCTTATAGTCTTAAGTCTGTCTTTTGAACTGCTCCTTTTTGCCTCCAGCTCTTGCTCCTGGAATTCAATATGTCCTATAAGTTCCTTTCTTGGCCACTCACCAAGGGATTTTGCAACACTAGGTGAACCCATTAACATTTGTCCTATTGTTGTACTAATAATTAAGTTGCTGACTTCCTTGTCTGTTGGTCTTTTGGATTTGCTTTTTAACCCTACTCTGAATCATTTCATATGTCTTCTGATGTTTCTCTGAATTCTTTATATTCATAATTCCTTACAGTGCAATCATATTTCATTACATTCATATATTGCAAATTATTGAGCATTTCCCCAATCTTTGGGCATATATTCTGTTTCCAACTTTTGGCTATTGTAAATAGCACTGTCACTAATATTTTTGCTAAATAGGGTCTTTTCATACTGTCTTTAAGTTCTTTGGAGTATAAACCCAGTCATGACATCACTGGGTTAAAGGATATGCACAATTCAGTTACTATTCTTACATGACTCTATTCTGGTTTCCAGAATGGTTGGACCAAATTATGTTAACCAGTCTCAACTGGACAAGACAACATTCTATTCCTCACAAATCAATTTACTATCCAACTCCCCACAAGTGTTCTAAACCTTCCCATCTCACATCAAGGCTCCCACAGCACCCCCTACTTGGGGATCATATCTTAACCCCCTCCCTAAAAAACATCACTAACAATTTCTCCTTCTGTCCAACTTTTCATCTCACATTCTTTAGACATATTCATCCACTATCTCCTAATTCACTCCGGTCTCAGATGAACTGGCCCTTGGTTGCCAAAGCCAACATTCACCTTTGATCCCACTCCCTCCAAATAACTTCAACAGATTGCCCCCCACTACAACCCCCAACCTCATCTTTAATGTCTAACTACTGAGTCCTTCCCAGCTTCCTGTAAACATGCCCATGTCTTCCTCATTCTTAGTTAAAAAGCATTTATTAAGGGGAAGCTAGGTGGTGTAGTGGACAAAGCACCAGCCCTGGATTCAGGAGGATCTTAGTTCAAATCCAGCCTCAGACACTTGACACTTACTAGCTGTGTGACCCTGGGCAAGTCATTTAACCCTCACTGCCCCACAAAAACAAAACTATGCAATATATCTTCTTCATGGCTGAACTCCTTGAGAAAGCCACCTATAGTCAGTGGTTCCACTTCTCATCTCACTTTCTTTTAAATCTTCTGCAAACATGGCTAACATGGAAATGTTTTGCATGACTTTACATGTACAATGGATATCATTACTTGCCTTCTCAGTGGGTAGAGGAGGGATGGGAAGGAGGGAGACAATTTGGAACTTAATTTGAACTCAAATTTTTTTTAAAAATAAATGCTAAATGTAATTAAATACTGTTAAATGCTACATGCAATTGGGAAATATTTAACAAAATAAATTTAAATGTATATACATATATACACACACATATGTACATGTGTATATATATATATATATGTATGTATATAAATCTTCTGTAATTTGGCTTCTGCTCCTGCATTCAACTAAAACTGCTCTCTCCACTTATCACTGTTCTCAATTGCCAAATAGAACGGTCTTTTCTCCTTCCTCACCCATCTTGACCTCTCTGCAGATGTTTCTTCCCAGATAAAATGTAAACTCCTTAAAAGTAAGGATGTTTTTATTCTTTGTATTTTTAGGGTTTGGTTCATTTGCGTCCAACTTTTTGCGACCTTGTGGACCATAGCACATCAGTATTGTTCATGTGTTTTTCTTGGCAAAGATACTAGAGCAGTTTGCCATTTCCTTCTCCAGTGGATTAACACAGAGATTAAATGACTTACCCAAGGTCACATAGCTAGTGAGTGTCTGTGGCTGAATTTTAACTCAGGTCTTCCTGACTCCAGACCCAGAGCTCTATCCACTGAGTCACCAAGCTGCCTCCTAGGCAAACCAGAGGTTAACGGACTTGCCCAAGGTAGCATAGGTAGTAAGAATCAGAAGCCAAAAAGAAAAAAGAGAAAACCAATCAGAAACCAGATTTGAACTCAGGTCTTCCTGACTCCAGGCTCAGTGCTTTATCCACTGAGCCATCTAGCTGTTACTGTGGAATATAGCAAGTCCTTAATAAACACTTGTTGATTGAATAATTGTGGGATGAGTCCCAGTTGCTGGGAGCAGCAGAGAGCTTCCTTAGACAAAATAAGAGACAATGCCTTATGCAAACCCTACTTAATGAAGGATTATGAGGGAGAGCATTCAGTCTCTCGGGAAGGATTCTTCCTTGGCAGTGGCTGATATTTTTCTATGAGCTCTGATCAGAGTTGCATTCGTTTTCTTTAACCTGTAAGCCAACTATTATTTCCTCCTCATTTAAGCTTTGTGAAACCTGAGCTTGTGAAGGGAATTGGTAGCAGCTCTGGGGGTAGCTAGGCGGTGCCGCAGTGCACAGAGAACTGGGCCTGGAGTCAGGAAAGTCTCATCTTCCCAAGTTCGAATCTGGCCTCAGACACTTACTACTTCTGATGATGTTGAGCAAATCATTAAAGCTCTGTCTGCCTCTGTTTCCTCAATTGTAAAATGGGGTCAATAATAGCACCCACATCACAAAGTTATTGTGAGGATCAAATGAGATCATATTGTAAAGCACTTAGAGTCTTTGGTACACAGTAGGCATTTAATAAATGCTTGTTTCCTTGTGAGAGTTTCAGATCCAGCACTTATGTTTTCCAACCTTAGGCATGCTTACTACATATTAACTACCACTGGTTGCAGCAAATTAAGAGGGGAAACAAATATTTAAAATAGACCTATGCTGGCATAGTGGAGAAAGAACCAGCCCTCGATTCAGGAGGACCTGAGTTCAAATTTGGCCTCAGACACTTGACACTTACTAGCTGTGTGACCCTGGGCAAGTCACTTAACCCTCATTGCCCCATGGGAAAAAAATGGACCTAAGTCCCTAAAGTTTTACTATCAAAACATTAGCATACACAGCATGACTAATGCAGAAATATGTTTAATGTGATTGAATGCTTATAACCAATATCAGATTGCTTGCTGTCTTGGGAAAGGGGGAGGGAGGGAGAAAAATTTGAAAATAGAAATCTTATAAAAACAAATGTTGAAAACTATATCTACATGTAACTGGAAAATAATAAAATACTTTTATAAAAAAATTAGCAAACCTGACAATGTGAGTTAAGGCATGTGAATATGATCTGTCTTAACAGACCTCAAAAGAAACCACTCTATGAAATGGTAGAGGGGCAAGAGTATGGGAGCATAAGATGGTAAATTCAGAGCCAGAAAGGACCTTAGAGGCAATCGAATGCAAACTCCTCATTTTATAGGTGAAAAAACTGAAGCCCCAGAGAACTAAAAAGGGGCAAAGTCAGCATCCGAATCCAAGTCCTCTAAATCAAAATCCAGTGTTCTTTCCACTGTTCAATCCTAGAACTGTGGAGCAGTCAGAAGATGGGGGCTTCGATATTAAGTCTATGACTTCCTACCCCTGTGACCTTGGACAAGTTATTTAATTCTCTGGGAATACTGTAAAACAAAATGTTGGACCCTCCCTTCCTGCTCCATTTTCCGTAACTTGGGGGCTCACTCCTACACATGGTATATAGCACAAAGTTCTGATGTTTGCTCAGAGATGATGACTTGTGACTTGGTAGATAGGTCTCAACAAGTTCCCTAAGACACTCAGAGGTTGGCTGAGGTTCCTTAGAATCCCACAAGAGTGTCAAAGTCAGCCCTTCGAGCCAAATCTCCAAGGCTGTGTCTCCCAGGTTTGTGTTGCGTGTGTGTGTGTGTGTGTGTGTGTGTGTGGCCTGTTCTAGCATACACAAATACAATATTCTATCCCCTACTCCAGAGGTGTCAAGCATACAGCATACTCTGGATGGGGCCTGAATTGGATCAAAATGTAACTGGGAAATATTTAACAAAATAAAAATAACAGTTTCAGAAAACAGATCAAGTTGCCTTTAAAAATGGAGCCAATAGATGACCCTCAGGGATCCTTCTGTACAAATTGGTGGCCCTTGTTTTGATTTGAGTTAGATTGCCCTACTCCATGCTGCTCTGTAAAATAGCTTGCTATATATAAAATTCTGGGATATCTACCAAAATGTGCTACACAAAACTCCAAAGAGCTCCCTCACTCCTTGTGCCCTGACCACTCAGAGCTCTTTGCTCTTGCACTCTTGTTATTCCTGCACTCCTGAGCACTGAAGGGCAAATTCTTCTTCATTGGAGGCGGCACTGGGTGAAGAAAAATGAAGCATTTCACTCTGACGAGTGGCATTTCAGGTATTCTGTCTGTTTAGAAAGGGACAAACTGCCTGAATTGCGTGTGTTTTTATCCAAGTGAGTAATATTCTTTATCATAATTGTCACCACAGCAATAAGTCATTCTTTCCTCCCTCCCTTCCTCCCTCCCTCTTCCCTCCCTCTTTCCTTTCCTTCCTTCTGTCCTTCCTTCCTTCCTTCTGTCCTTCCTTCCTTCCTTCCTTCCTTCCTTCCTGCCTTCCTTCCTTCCTTTCTTCCTTCCTTCCTTCCTTCCATAGGAAAGTGGTGTTAAGTGATTTAATACTCAGGGTCACACAGATAGTAGAAGGCTATATTTGAACTCAGGTCCTCTTGAATCCAGGACCAGTGCTCTATCCACTGCCACCTAGGTGACCCTATTGTTCATTCTAGTACACCACTCGGTCTCCCCTATGTCTGCTGCTTGCTACCTATGGGACCTTGGACAGGTTGTTTAAGCTTTCTGGGCCTCAGTTTCCTCATCTGTAAAACGAAAGGTTGAATTCTAAAAGGCCAGTTTTGACTGATTCTCTATACTCCCAAATTCTAGCCTTTGATGCCATGCCTCCCTCCTTGCCCTTTCACATGAAATTTCATAGAGTTTTGACTTATATATCTATATTCCAATCTCCCTGAGGGCAGGCATAGTACCTCATTCATCTTTATACCTCTTACACAGCTTGTAAATGAATCTGAGAACAGAAAGTGCTCATTTAATACTTGTTGAATGAACTGAGTGAGGCATCAGAGTCTAGAAAAAAATATTTTTTCCATCCGTAGTGCCACCTCGACTCAATTAGATTCTGCCTTTTTTTCTGATGGCAGAGAGAGTAATTGCAACCTCGCTGTTTATAAATCTGGATCCTGGATTAAACATTTATGCTGTCTATCCAGTGAGCAAAACTGTACCGTCTTCCACCTCTAATGAAAATTTCATCAGGATCTGATAGCAGGGGCTTCCAGCAAACCCAGAGCACCCATTGTGTGAGACCTGGCTAGTCAATAGTGGGAATTAGCACGCTGCCACCCTGTATCTGTGCTAGCTAAATCTCTCTGCACCAGCAAGGACTTCTTGTCCCCTTTTTTAGCGACTTCTTTCAACTCGACTCCTTAGTACATAAATGGAGAAGGAGATCTCGCATGAGGATCATAGTTTCCAAGAGATGGAATTAGATGAAATAACGAGGAAAATTTCAGACCTTGACAAATGGAGGAAAATCTTTAGTTATCGCAGGTAAGAGTTTTGCATTTCTCTAAAACATGGAAGACTTTGAGTTTGATACCTTCCTCGCACTTGAGTAATCAAGTCTTCTTTTCTCTCCGTGAACATTTTCCTTTACAATTGTTCTTTGAAAATGCATCCATGTATAATCATCTTGTGGGAAAATGTTTCTACAGCCCCCAAAGGTGGTTGTTTCCTTGCTCTGTGAAAAGGGGGAAGCTCTTCACTTGATGTTTTCTCTTTCATTTACAGGTTGGAAATCAACAGTGCAACTCATCAGGTAATGCTGTTCCTCCAAAGGTGGATTTTGTTCTTCTGTGATTGTTATGTCAAACAATCACACTGAAAACATAATCTGAGTATCATCTGCACAATGGGAGTATAGCATGTGAAAATGTACAATTACAAAGAGCCAGGACTGAAGATCTTTTCATATAAGTCCTCTTCTTTTTGACAGATCATTAAGCACTCTCTTCTTCCCCTTTAAGAGCATCCTTTTTTACTGTCACTGAAAGGAACATGTGGTTATTATTTAGAAACGAATATATTTGAAATACAGACCCTCTCCTGTCTGTGGAAATAACAGTAGACTGTCAAGTATTAGTGCCTTACCAATGTATGTAATATACTTTGCAAGCCTCCCAAATCTATAGAAATCTCAGTGGTTGTGGGTCAGTTTGAGACCAAAGTAGCATCTACATTATTTGCCCCTTTATTTTATCAGAGTTTTGAAAATAATAGAGGAAGGTAATTGGATTAATATTCTTAAATTATTTAAACATTATTTTGAGGTAAAACCTTCAACATGGTTTCCCTGAAGCCTGAGAGGTTAGAAGGTTATATAAAGACTTTTAATTGATGTCTTTATGCAGTTCATTCCCAGACAGAAGCAGCCATCAAACACCAGTATTTTTCTCCTGCTGCTATTTGAATTTTATATTACCCACAACAGTGCACAATTACTATTATTATTTAAAAATATAAGTTTCTAATTCACATTGTTAGAATAAACTTGGAATCAAAAGCCACACTCCAAACATAGTCTAAATTGAAATGTAGGAGATGGTGTTTGTTTGGCAATCTTATAATTATTAGATGGAAAGCTAGTTCAGACAGACAGGGTTTGGAGGGCACTGACTGAAGGAAACATGCAAAAGGCATAGATAATGAAATTTTTTTTTTTGAAAATGAAATTTCCTCCTGCGGTTTTGCAGCGAGATGGAAAAAGTCCATTCCTGGGAGTGTAAAGATGTGGTCATTTGATTTACAAAAAGTATTTCATCTCATCAATAACCTGTTTGACTGAGATGATGTATCTGAGAGATAAGGAAGCCTCCTTCGATTCCCCTTTGGAATTTAGAATAGCCAGGAAGGCAGGTGTCTTTTTAAAGTGTCAGCCTGAATCAGGCAAAGTCCCTTTAATGCTACCTTTTGTTTCCTGGACACAGAATGGATACATATTCAAAAATGAAGGAAGGTGGGGCAGCTAGGTGGTGCAGTGGATAGAGCACTGGCCCTGGAGTCAGGAGTACCTGAGTTCCGGTCTGGCCTCAGACACTTGACACTTGCTAGCTGTGTGACCCTGGGCAAGTCACTTAACCCCAATTGCCCCACTAAAAAAAAAAAAGACAAGAAAAAAAAAAAGAAAAAATGAAGGAAGGCAAATGAAGGGCCTAAGCTACATTGAGACACTGAAGGATGCGGTCAAGGATAGCTGGATGGTGAATGAATGAAAGGGCAATTCTCTCTGGGCTGTGAAATTCTTACCCCTCACTGAGGGGGAGCAAAAATAGGAAAGAATCTGACAGGAGTGACCTAATGCCTTACTTTGTATGGTAGCCACCAAGAGGAACAGATTGTCTTGGGGGAGAGAATTTAAGAGTCCTTCCCATAGATTTACTGAATGATGTCTTTTGAAAACATTAGACAATGATATTTCTCTCCTTCCCTAACATAATTTCCAACCAAGGTATTAATACTAATGATGTTTCCATAGTTACATTTAACCTCTGTTATCACATAAAACTTGTAGAAAGTCTTTTGAGAGAAACATTAATTTTTTTCCCCTTTTCCAATGGGCATTCACAGTGTTTTTCACCCAATTATAAACAGGCAATAACAAAGAGTGAAGGATTTGAAGTCAGGGGCCTTCGTTCTGCCACTTCCCAGTGTAAGGAAACAATGTGGGTGTAATGGAGATAATGGAAAGAACTCACAATCCAAGGACTCAAGTGTGAATCCTGTCTGTCACCTAGATAGATGACTTTGGACCAATCATTTAGCTTTTCTGGGCCACAGTTTTTTCACATGTAAAATGAAAGGTGTTGAATTGACTGACCTTTAAGGTCATCCTCTGATGGCAGAAGAATGATGATGTCTATGGGATGAGTAATAAGCCACAGTCCTAAGCACTGGGAGAGGTATGGCAGAAGAATCAGTGCCTCCCTCTCTAACTACCTTGGATTTATTTGCATTTATTCTATATGTGCTTTTAGAAGGATTTGTTTTTTCCTCATTTGAACATGAAATTCTTTGGAAGAAAGGACCATTTCATTCCTTGTATTGGTATCCCCAGGGTCTGGCACATAGTAGGCAATCAATCAATGCTTGTTGGCTGACTGATCCTAAGTACAGAAGATAAACTTTCAGGAGACATCCCTATGGGAAAAAAAAGGAAACTTACCTTCTCCCCAAACACATAAAGCAAAATTGACACAAGATTTTTTGTTTTGTTTTGCTTCTTTGCTTTGTTTTTGGGGTGGGAGGAGACTCAAGAGAAACACAGATCTGCTGATTATGGCAAAACGGGTGCAGGGTCACAGCAAGACAAAGAACAAGGATGGTCATCAAGGGTCCTTTATTCACTTCCTGAGCCCTCTGTCAACTCGAAATGGGGCAGCTTTCCTGTTTCCCTAGCAATGGCCATGGTGAGTACAACTTGTTAATTAACCAGGGATTGAAATGCAATCTCTCCAAAACAATGAGGCTGGGGAATCTTAGCTGGTGGCATATGAGAGTGTTATTTGACACGAGGTTTCAGATGGTTGTTTTGGTAAGAGGAGAATATAATTAAAATGACTTATTTATGATTTTTTTCAATACCGGAGCCATGGCGGTGGGGATATTCTAATCCTCCCCTCTTAAATTCTGACAGCTTCTATATTTATAAATTTTCTCAATGTGCCATTCACAAATACAAATAAATTGCATATAATTTAAAATGCATATTATTTTGGCTTTGGAGGGGAATTGAATTTTTTCAATTTTACATAAATGCAAATGAGCTAGAAGGAACATGTCACTCTATAGGACCTGGGTTCAAATCTTCTCTTTTACCCTTCCTTTCTGTCCTTGGACAAGTCACTTCAGTTGCTCATTTGTTAAATAATGGAGTTGGACTCAGTGGCTTCTACCTCAACAAGCATAATCATATGATCATCTTTGCCCATTTGGAATCTCTGATTTAGGCCATAAAACTATATTGAAGGATATTAATCCTGTCTCCCCTCTATTATATCAAATAGAGAAGCAGCATCATATCTCTTCATCTGACACAAACTAGCTGGGTGACCCTGGGCAAATCACTTAATCTCACAATGCCCAAGACATCTAACTCTCCAAAACCATAAGGTATAGATAAGTTGCCAATCTACACTGGTGAAAGGAATTTCCATGCCAGAGATAACCTCTAATCAAACAGATCATAAGCCAGAAGCAGCCTCCTCTGCCTACTTAAAATGAAGCAAGTATATCTAAGAGGCAATGATATTCAAATCCCTAGACTCCATTGATCATATGGCCTGATGGATGCCACTGTCCCAACCCCCGCGACCCCAGGCTAAAAATCAGAATAGTTCTGTAATTCAAGTCTATGATAAAGCTGTTTAAAAGATATAGGAACAAAATTTAGTATTTAAATAAGCTAATATCAATTAAAATACAATGCATTTTAATGGTGTATTTTTAACTTAAATTTTCTTAACCATTGTAAAAAACAGGAGTTAGAGAAATATGAAATGGGGAAATCTGTGCCTGAGTCCTCCCATCTGACCACAGAAGAAAACAGGATGTCACTGGAGACTTCCCCAATAACTTTGTCTAAGTCATTTTCCCCATTGAAAAGCCATAGACAAAAAAATCCAAAAAAGGAAGCCTGAAACCAAGCAGTGGAGTGTTCAGGAAATCCCAGATATCTAAATAATTGATTTTTGTTTCTTTTGAAACTGTATTTGGATTAATTCCCATTTTGCAAGTTGTGTGATCTAGCTTTTCTTTAACCAGAAGAGTCATTACTGTAGAGGCCCCATACTCTGGGCCTTCAGGGCTATAAGCTTTCAGGGGATGAACAAGATGTTCCAGAGGAGCCTGGTGGGGTGGGTATAGGAGAGAAGAATCTTGAAGCATGACCAGCTCTCACTGATATTTCAGCTAGGCAAATTGTCTGAAATTGAGACAGTCATTGGATACTCACTGGAGAATTCTCCCTTGCTTCACTGCTGACTTGGGCTGTACTGTTCAGTAAGAATACACATTTTTATGGAGGATTGGGTGTACTGGTCATCTGGAGATGAAAGGATCAATAAAGTATCCTCCCTTCCCAAGAACTACTCCATTCCTTTGTCCAGGGGCAACAAGCCCCTCTTTACTTCAACCTTTCTACCTCCATCTCCAAGCCCCAACAGAGTAGTTTATTGTGTGTCTTACTTAGCTTTGGGAAAAAATTAAGAAATAGAAGTCATCTTTGGTACCCTCCTGTTCCACCATTTTTCTTTTCTCCAAAAGTATTCTTCCCTGAGTTCCCATTCAGAGTTCTAGTCTATTATAATAGAAATAACATTCACAGACTTTGTATTATACTTTAAGGCTTATAGAGGCACTTTTACTTACATTGTCTTTTTTTTACGGGCAATTGGGGTTAAGTGACTTGCCCAGGGTCACACAGCTAGGAAGTGTCAAGTGTCTGAGGCTGGATTTGAACTCAGGTACTCCTGAATCCAGGGCCGGTGCTTTATCCACTGCACCACCTAGCTGCCCCTTACATTGTCTTCTTGAATGAGATTTTTTATTTATTCTTCTTGGCCCTAAAGGGAAGAGCTGGAAGAAATTAATGAAAATTGCAAGGAGATAAATTAAGGTTTGATGTTAATAAAAAAAACCCTCTAATAATAAGTGGAATGGGCCAACTCCAAGAGTAGAAGTGTCCCCTTCCTTAGAAGTATTATACAATATGAATGTAATGGAATTCTATTGTGCTGTAAGAAACAATGAGCAGGTGGAGTTCAGAGAAACCTGGAAGGACTTGCATGAACTGATGATGAGTGAGATGAGCAGAACCAGAAGAACATTATACACAGTATTATCAACATTATGTGTTGATCAACTGTGATAAACTAGATTCTTCTCACCAATCCAACGGAAAAAGAAAGTTCCAAAGGATTCATGATGGAAAAGGCTCTCCAAATCCAGGGGAAAAAAAGGAACTGTAGAATATGGATGCTGATCAGACCACACTACTTCTTTTGTTTTTGGTGCTGTTGGTTTTCTGATTTGAGGTTTTTCCTTTGTGCTCTGATCCTTCTCGTATAACATGACTAATGCAGAAATAAGTTTAATGTTATTATGTATATATAACCTATATCAGATTGCCTGCTGTCTAGGGGAGGGGGGTAGGGAGGGGAGGGGGGAGAAAAATTGGAAATTGGAAATCTTATATAAACAAATGTTGAAAATTATTTCTACATGTAACTGGAAAATAATAAAATAATTTTATTTTTAAAAAGAAGTATTATACAAAAAAAAAAGAAGTGTACATAGAAACCACTTGTTGCACTAAATAGTGAATGAGAACCCTTCCAACTCTCAAATTCTGTGAACAACCTTATGAGGCAGATCCTTCTGCTGTCACCATAACCATTTTGTTGAAGAAAACAGTAGTAGAGTGGAACAAGTCAATGAACTCTGGAGTCAGGGAACTTGGATTCAAATTCTGCCTGTGACACTTATCCATGACTATGGGCAAGTGCCTGTTTATTCCCTCGGTCTTAGTTTCTTCACCTGTAAAATGGAGATGGGAGGTTGGACTAGATGGTTTCTTAGATCCCTTACAATTCTAGATCTATGATTCTCTGAAAATGGGGTTCAGAGAAGTTAAGGGATTTGTCCATGGTCACAATGAATAAGCAATGAAGGAGGGATTCTAACCCAGGTCTCTCCTGACTTCAGATCCAACACATATAGAATCAGTAACCATCTAATCCAACCCATACCCAAAAGCATTTTCCAGTACAGCATATCCAACAACTTCTTCTCAATGACTTCCAATGAGAAAATACTCACCTCTTTCTACTACTCCACAGAGATGACTGTCAACTAGCTAGTTGTCATTAATAAATATGGTGTATCCCTCTCCCAATTATACTCAAAAGTATACTTCTCACAAGACTTAGATAGCTGATCTTCCATGTGTAAAGTCCCAGTTTAGAGGCAGCCAGGTTGGAATAGTGAACATTGGGCTAGACTTGAGTCAGGAAGGCTTCAGTTCAAATCTTTTGTGAAGCAACTACTAGCTCCATGACTCTGGGTAAGAGCCTGGGAAAGCCTCTCTCAGCTTCAGTTTTCTCATCTGTAAAAAGGGGATAATAATAGTACCTATCTCATAGAATTATTATGAGGATCAAATGAGATAAAAAATGGAAAGTGATTTACAAACCTTAGGGTACTATATAAATGCTAGCTATATTTGCTATTATTATTTTTTGAGGGCAATGAGGGTTAAGGGACTTGCCCAGGGTCATACAGATAGTAAGTGTCAAATGTCTGAGGCTGGATTGAACTCAAGTCCTCCTGAATCCAGGGTCAGTGCTTTATTCACTGTGCCACCTAGCTGCCCCCTGTTTACTATTATTTTAACACCATCAACATTCTCCAAGAGTAGAGGTTCTTCACCTTTTTTGTGTCTTGGACCACTGGCATGGTTGATAAAGCCTATGGACCTCATCTCAGAATGTTTTTAAATGGATAAAACAAAACATATAGGATTACAAAGGAAACCAAAAATACAATTGGCTTATAATTATAAATCCTTAGAAATTTTTAGAAATCAAAGTCACAGATCTCAGGTTAAGAACCTCTGACCAGTTCAAAGAACAATTCAAAGCATGGGAAATCATAGAGCATTAAGTCAATAGTAAGAGCTGATGTCCTTTCTAGATTAGGGTCAGGTCTTGTTGTAGTTTCAGATTGCTACTAGTCTATTGGCTTTTGCCATATGTTTTTATACTTAAAAACAAACACAGAATTTTCTGATTAAAAGATTCATTCCCCTCTTCTTTAGGACATACGAAAGATCCTATTTGGGAATACAATGCACGTCTTTAACCACGACTGGAAAAAGTCATATTTCAAGTTCCACGAACCTTCTTCAGACCTGTCCTATGCTTTGGAAATAGGAAAGGTAACTAGTTATACAGTCAACAAACCAAATAAAGACCTGTAGTCCCATGAGGTGTTCCCAAAGGTACACAGCACTCACATATATTTGTGGAGCTCACAAATACCCTTTTTATTCTTATGACCCTCCTTATTGGGATAGCTTTCCTTGGAACAGTAACACAGTATGGTCCTGTGTTCTGACAGGACCTCACAAGATTTCATTCAGTCAATAAACATTTTTAAGCATCAGCTATGTACCAGACTGCAGAAGGAAATGACAAACCCCTCCAGTATCTTTGCCAAGAAAATCCCATGGACATAATTAGCTTGAACAGATTTTGGGAGAGAGTGGAGGACAGATGGGCTTGGTGTGCGATGGTTCATGGGGTCATAAAGAGTAAGGCATGACTGAAGGACTCAGTAACAATGTGTGCCAGGCCCTGTGCTAAGTGCTGAAGATACAAATAAAGACAAAAGACAATCCCTGCTCTCAAGGACTCACAGTCAAAAGGGAGAGACAACATGCAAAACAGTATGAACAAACAAAGGACATAAAGGATAATCGACAGAAGGAAAGCACTAGCATGGGGGAGATTGGGAAAGGCTTTGTGTAGGAGGGATTTTGGCTGGGACTAGAAGGAACCCAGGAGGTGGTGATGAAGAGACAGGGCATTCCAGACATGGAGGACAGCCAAGGAAAATGCTCAGAGTATGTGGAACTGAGTAAGGTGGAAGAAGAATGGAAAGGTAGACTTGGGTTTTGAATGCCAAAGAGAGGATTTCATCCTTGATCCTGGAGGTCCTAGAGAGCCCCTGGACTTTATTGAGTTGGGAGGATTTCAGATGTGCTCCGCTGTCATCAGGGGCTTGGAGAACTAAAATGATGGAGCCCCTGAGTTCTCTTGGGAGAACTCAGATTTCATTGCCCAACAAGAGAGGGAAAGATGACTGGAAGAACAGCTATTCACGTTCCCACCAGAGGCAAAGCCATGCAGTGGAGACTGTGGCAGAATGGGACGTTGGGAACCAGGGCTCCAGGTCTGGCTTTGGGGGAGCAATCCACCTCTTCAGGCCCCGGCTTTCTCACCCACAAAATATGGGGTGTGACTAGATGACTACCAAGCTCCCCTTCCAGCTCTAAATTACGATGACATTCCAGGGGATTTAGAGGCTTCTTCTTCTGACTCAAAGAACTGGAGGGTGTGGGCTCTGTCTGTAGGGTTTTCCCCCCTTCATCATTAAAATGCACATCGCCTATAATAATTTATAGATAGCATTAAGAAATAAAACAACAAATTCTTCCCTCCCTTTAGATGAGATGATTAGACTAGAACATCTCTAAGATCCTCTAGGTCTAACAGTCTGTGATTCTTAATCACTCTGTTAGAGATAGTTTGATGGGAGAGAGAGAGATAGAGAGAGAGAGAGAGAGAGAGAGAGAGAGAGAGAGAGAGAGAGAGAGAGAGAGAGAGAGGGAAGGAGGGAGGGAGGGAGAGAGAGAGAGAATTTGATTTGGCAACAATTATTAGCTTGTATCATAGCAGGTATCTAAATTTCAGTTAAAGATGGGCGAAAATAAACATGAATATATGTATTTTTTCTCATTCAAGTTTTCCATCATTCTACCCTCCCCCCAATCTATCTACAGACTTTAGGTTAAGAACCCCTGCACTAAGCTCTGAGTTATAAGACAGTCGTCCATCTGCACTGTTGGAGGGTGTTTTCGCACCAGGAAGTCCATATACCAAAGAAATTATAGGTCAAGACTAAAAATTAATAATAGCAAAGAGAATTGATTTCATTTTGTTTGGTTTTCTCCCTTTCTCCACTCCTCCCCCCACCCCCCACCACCCCTGTCACCATACAAACTAATTCCACTGCTTATACCGCTACATGGCCTGTTTCTATTTTATTGTCACTTTAGGGTGGGTCCAGAGCAATCCAAATGGCTGTCCAGGTGAACATCCTCAAATACCTCTTATTTACAAGGAGTGAAAAAGGCAGTGAATTTTGCAGGTAAGAAAAGAGGGGGGAGACCGAAACAAAGTCCGAAACAGAGACAGAGACAGAGACAGAGAGACAGAGAGAGAGGGATGAAAGTTCTCCATTCACTGAGTGAGATTCCAAGTTTGCTTACTTAAGAAGTATAAACCAAAGTATAGGAATGATGTGGAATATGGTTCCTGGGAGCCACAGGCAGCTCTGCTTCATGTCTGGACACTCCAGTACCTCAATTGATTGATTCCTCTTTCCCTTCATCCTTTCCTCCACTCTCCAGGTCACAGATGTGCTTCTCCTTAGACACATTTCTCTCTCTCAAGCAAAAGAATTCCATTTCATCCTCTTGTTCCTTCCAGCTTTCACCTCTTATAAACAGTTTGGAGTCTGCCACAGAGCATCCTATCTGTTGGCTGAGATTAAAAGCCTGTGTGGTCCTTTTCTGTGCCAGGTGTGCCCCTTTGACTATGGTTGATTAGGAGAGACAGAATGTCAAAAGAAAATACTACACAATAGCAGTGGTACAGGCACAGCAGGGGAACCAAAGCATAGGGAGCTTAGGCAGCTTTGTAAATGAACGGTGAACGCTGTCACTTATCTCATCTAACTTTAGGCGATAGCCCTCAGTAAGCAGCCCCTCAGTCAATCAGTGCCAATTAGCTTCCCTTTAGTGAGAACAGTCAATCAGTCACATCATCATGATTTATCGAATGCCTTCTCTGCACCAGCCAGTGGGATTCATGCTGTATGGGGCACACAGACACACAGCAAGACTCTGATCTCACCCTCCAGGAGCATAATTACAATGGGGTTGAGGAGAAAAGACATATGCATGAAAAGACAAATATCACCAACCATTGCAGGCAGTCTGTGTGATAAGTGACAATGAAATCAGTGCCACGGTAGTCAAGGAAAGGACATGCTCACTTCTGTCTGCAGTGATTTGAAAATCTAGACGCCTCCAGGGCTTGGCAGGGTTTGGATGAGCACAGAGGAGGGGAAAGGCATCCTAGGTGAGGACCCCTGACCCAAGGTTTCATACTTCCTGTATTATAAATGAAAATGAGGGATCTCTGGGTCCATACACCTCATGAGCCATGCCATATTCTATATCTTTTTTTTTTTTTTTGGTGAGGCAATTGGGGTTAAGTGACTTGCCCAGGGTAACACAGCTAGTAAGTGTCAAATGTCTGAGGCCGGATTTGAACTCAGGTCCTCCTGAAGCCAGGGCCAGTACTCTATTCACTGTGCCACCTAGCTGCCCCCCTTTTTTGCTTTTATATATATATATATATATATATCTTTTTAACACCCTCTTTTTTATGTGCTTTGTTTTTATATTACAAACCTTTATGTTAATACAGGGCTATGCTAGAGCCAGCTCATACCTGGCCTTCAGGCTGATTGTTAAATTTTCAGGATGAATATGTTTACACCTCAGAAATACACAAATGTTATAAATAGGGGCTTTATTTTTAAAAAAATTTTGTTGACTGTCTAGATCTAAGAAAGGAAAGGAAAAATAAAGGAATGGGAAAGTGTTTTAATGTAGATTAACATTAAAAGTGTGTCAAAGGAGGGGCAGTTAGGTGGCACAGTGGATAAAGCACCAGCACTGGATTCAGGAGGACATCAGTTCAAATATGGCCTTGGACACTTGACACTTACTAGCAGTGTGACCCTGGGCAAGTCACTTAACCCTCATTGCTCCACCAAAAAAAAAAAGTGTGTCACAGGTACTTTTTATTTTTAGAGAACTGGTTAACCAGCACACTCTTAAATTATCCTATTTTCAATTCAATTCAATAAATATTTATTAAGTGCTTACTTTGTGCCAGGTACTGTGTTAAGCACTGGAGTTAGAAAAAGAGGCAAAAGATAGACCCTGCCTTCAAAGGATCTTACAATCTAATGGATTATTCTCACAAGGTAGAAACTCCATAATAAAGTTTTTTTTTTCTTTTAAAAGGAAAACTAATAATACAGTGACCTTATCTGAAAGTTCATACAACATCCCACAGTAATACTTCCCCTCTATTAAACAAGATTAACAGAAATATATTTTATCCCTCTTTCCCTCCCTGTCTTATTGAGAAAACAAAACAAAACAAAAAAACTCTAACAAGTTTCTTGTAACAAATATTCATGGGGGGGGGGGGCAGCTAGGTGGCGCAGTGGATAGAACACCAGCCCTGGAGTCAGGAGTACCTGAGTTCAAATGTGGCCTCAGACACTTAACACTTACTAGCTGTGTGACCCTGGGCAAGTCACTTAACCCCAATTGCCTCACTAAAAAAAAAAAAAATATTCATGGTAAAGTAAAATAAGTCCCCTCGGTAGCTGTAGATGAAAACATAGATGTCTCATTCTGCATCCTGATTTCGTTGCTACTTTTTTATGGATACCATATTTAATCATTGATGCTCCAAATCTGTCTGCACTGTAATGAACAGCACCCCATACACTCACACCCCAAAAACCCTTCAAATTGCTAGAGCAAGTGGATGCCTTGGATTCGCACCCAAACCCTCTTTCTTCCTTTCTATTGTAGACCAATAGAATGATGAATTTGGAGTCAGGCAGACTTAGGTTTGAATGTTTCCACAGACACTTAACTAGTGCTGTGACCTTGAGCAAATCACTTCATCTCTTTGATCCTGTTTCCTCATTTGTAAAAGGAGGGTGGTGGTCACTGTACCTACTCACAGGGCCCTTGTGAAGATAAGTGAGATAATGTAAGTAAAGTGCTATGAAACTTCACTGTATAAATGTTACCTATTGCTATTCTTTACTGTACAATACAGGCCACAAATGTGCCTCATCTAGAACCCTTATTTGCAAGGGAGTGCTTATAGGAATCTTTATTAATAAGGTTTTCTCAGACACTTACTGGCTATGTGACCAGTCACTTAACCCCAATTACCTCTTCCCACCACAAATAATAATAAGGTTCAGGTCATCAAAACTATATCTGAGGGGGCGGCTAGGTGGTGCAGTGCCAGGGCACCGGCCCTGGATTCAGGAGGACCTGAGTTCAAATCCAGCCTCAGACACTTGACACTTACTAGCTGTGTGACCCTGGGCAAGTCACTTAACCCCCATTGCCCCACAAAAACAAAAACAAAAAACAAAAAACTATATCTGAAAAAATGCATTCAGTCCCACCATGGACTGAAGGAGTTCTCAGACTTCCTAAATTTCTCTCCCTAGTGATCATTTCCCTAGGACCCCAGGGCATCCTGCTGTCTATCATACCCAGCCAATGTGAGATTGGGTCAGATCCTGACATCTCGGACAAAGTTCATCCATTCATTCATGCAAGTTGGAGTTCCAGGCACGTCCTCAGCCAATGATGGGCTCTTGGTGATTCATCCATTTAATCATTAATTGTCATGTCTCTTTCCCAGGAGAGCACATCACATGTTAGGGACAGAGAACATGTAATCTTGGAGGTGGAGAGAGATCCCCCAGCTCTAGAAATTTTCAAAGCCACCTTTCCTCATGACAAACCATTTCAGCAAGATAGCTAAGAGCCCCAACCAAGTGTCTGCTCACTGCCCAGGGAACACTTGGGCATTCCTTGGAATGTTTTCTACCTTTTCATTTAAATGCATTCCAGTTTATGCAGAACAAGCCATCGAGAACAGAAAGAAGCCCTCTCAGCAGCCTTGGCAGATACTCTGTGGACAGCAGGAGAAAAACAAAAGGTCATTGTCTGTGTCATCACATCAGAAACAAATTTTCCCTCAACGAGGGACTTTGAAGCAGACGGCTTGACTGAGCAAGTGAGTATGCACAGCTTCCATGCCTGTGATCACACTTCTCCCACCATACATGAGTACCAGTGGGGGTGACAAAGATGCCTCGTTGAGTCTATTGGCCTGGCCATTGGGATGGAGTTTAAGCCAGGCCACAGGGTAGCAAGGAGGTGGGCATCTAATGATGATGCAATGAACTTCTGCTTTCTGGATTCACAAGTACCAGGGTGGCAAAAGCCATAAGTATCATGCCCGGCCACCTCACATTCTTACTAGCCATCGTCCTGTGACTGCAATCTCAACGAGAGCGCATCTATCCCGCCTGAAAGTTCTGTTCACCTTTTCTATTTGAGATTTTGTTCTTGTTAAAAACAAGTAATACAAAATTCATGGATCATCTGACAAGAACTTTCTGTGCACATCCTATCAGGCACTGTTGATTATCTTGTTATTTTTGGTCTATGCCTGTGGTTTTATCTGGGCAGGGACATCTTGATGCTGCGACTTCCTCAACTCTTCAGTAACTAAGAGAGTTGTTTTGAGGGACTAAGAAGTGAAGTGACTTTTCCCTGACCACATGGGCAGTACACATGAGAAACAGGATTCAAACCCAGGTGTTCTTGATGCCAAGACCAGCCCTCCTTCCATTCTACCAGGTGGAATGCCATAACAAACAGATGGCATATCAGTTTGCTGAAATGTGTATGTGTATGGTTTTTTAAATCATTATAAAATATTAACAGGGCATCAACATGCAAGGACTAGACACTTCCCACCCATTTTTAACCTCCTTTTCCTGAATTACAGCTCCAGCTCTTTGAGTTTTTAGAGAAAGAAGATGTCAAGAAATTCATCTATGATAATTTACAATGGGTAAGTGAAGAGAAGATTCCTTTGTGTTGAATTGTGCTTTCATTAATATCTTATTTCTCTGGCAAAGTGCATTTCTGAGGAAGCTTATTAAGAGCACCGTGTCGGTTTTTTTGAGAGTGCCTCAGGGAAACACACGTCAAGAAAAGAAAAGCTGGTTGCTCCCTGCCTGATTCCTTGAAGAAGACTGAGTTAAAGTCTCTTTTTTCTTGGGCTAATCAGAACCTCGATGCAAGGTTTCAATGGTATCTAGGAAAAGCATAAAAATGTGGAGAACACAGTAGGGCTAGGAACTATCAGGTAAATGGCATTGGGTAAGTCACTCCTGGCCATGCCATCTCTGAAAATGATCCAATCAGAAATGTTCTCACTTAATAAAGGTATCAAGGCCAAGTGTGGTGGGGTGACTGTAACACCATCCCCATGGTAGGGTAGTTGATGTAAGAGTGTAGACGATGACAGAAATTTCAACTGGATTGAACTTGACATGACAGCAAGCCATTTAAACAGAGATACCTTGTAAGAAGCTTTTCTTTTTTCAGGATTAAAATAAATGGTTTCCTTTGAGCAACTTTGAAAATAATGTTTTCTTTTCTCTTTGCAAATAGTTCAAAGGGGAAGGAAGCCATGGAGTTATCTTATTCCTTTACAGTTTGCTCTTCTCTAGAACATTGGAAAGGTAACATCTATAATTGGAAAATTTTTGCTCAGATCTGTGCTGTAGAGTCTATTGCCATGTAACATTAATAACATTAATTTATTCTTGTACTAGAAAGGACCTTGTATCTCTCCATGAGGAACATCAAAAAAAACAGGAGCCATGTAGATTTCTTCCATAGACAGTAGTCTTTCCTATGTCTCAGATATTTCTACAGAGGTCGTGGTCAAACAAACATTTGTTAATTTTTAAAAATTAATTTAAAATACAAACGAACAGAAATCCATTTTCTCTCCAAACCATCCCTACCCTATTGGTGGGGGAAGGGGAAAGAAATATAAGATCCTTTTTAACAAATATGCATAGTCAAACAAAACGAATTTCCTCACTGGCAATGGAGATATATATATATTATATGTGTGTGTGTCCATGTGTGCACACGCACATCATTCTGTACCCTGAGTCCATCAACTTTCCATAAGAATGTAGATTTCATTCTTCATCATTGGTCCTCTGGAATTATAGATGGTCAATGAGTTGCTGAGAGTTCTTATAGCTTTCCAGTGCTGTTATTATATAAGTTGTTCTCCTGATGCTGTTCATTTCACTCTTTATCAATTCCTACAAGTCTTTAAAATTATTTTTGTATATTGATGTTATATTATAAATTATTTTGGTTCTGCTCACTTCATTTTGTATCATTTCATACAAGTCTTCTCAGATTTCTCTGAAACTATCCCTTTCATCATTTATTATAGCACAATAGAATTCTACTATAATCATATGTCACAATTTGTTCAACTATTCCCCAATTAATAAGCATGTCTTAGTTAACAGGTATTAGGCTTGGGGGTGTTTTTTTGCCACTACAAAAAAGGTTGCTATAAATATTTTTGTACATACAGGATCTCTTCCTCTTTTTTGATCTCTTTGGGATGTAGTCCTAGTAGCAATGATGTAGCTGGGTCAAAGGGCATGCACTATTTAGTAACTTTTTCTTTATAATTCTAAATTGCTTTCTAGAGTGGTTGTACCTGGGGCAGCTAGGTGGTACACTTACTAGCTGTGTGACCTTGGGCAAGTCACTTAACCCTCATTACCTCACAAAACAAAAAACAAAACAAGACAAAAAATAGAATGATTGGACCCATTCACAGCCCTTCTGACCACTGTCATTTTTTCTTTTTTGTCTGTTGAAAAAAATCAGCTGGAAACTAAACTAAATAACTTCATCCTAAAGAATTGATGGGTCCCAAAATAAATTACAGAAATGAAAGATAATTTCATTAAAGGTAAAGCCAGCAATGAGATGGCATATCAAATGTTTTGAGGTATAACTAAAGTAGTCACTAGGGTAAATTTTCTATCTTTAAGTCTTTTATTAACAAAAAAGAAAAAGAAATACGTCAATGAATTGGGCATGCAGTATAAAAACTAGAAAACCAAAAGGCATATCTACTACATGTTAGGAACCATATTGGGTACTGGGGTTACAAAAATGTTAGTGTAGACATTAGAGAAGGTTAAATGTGAGATTGTAATACAGCAGTTTTGTCGTAAGGTGTGAAGACAAAAAGCAAAAAAAAAAAAACCAAAACTTATTTTACCATAATTTTCATAAATGCACAAATATACAACTACAAGGAATATTTACTCTCTCTTGTTCTCATAGATGCAATGAGGAATACTAGGATGTAGAGTCCCTGTTCTCTAGGAGCTTACAATCTAATTGGAAAGTTGACACAATTTGAAAAGATACATGGAATGGTACAGGGGATATAATAATGACAACTGGTATTTATGTAGAACCTTAAAGTTTGCAAAACCTTACATACATCATCTCATTGATACCAGATGCTATTATTATCAGCACTTTATAGATGAGAAAACTGAAGCTCAAGAGTTTGAAATGTGGTCACACAGCTATGAAATATTTGAGGTATTATTGGAACCCATGCCTTTCTAACTCCAAGTCACAATGCTATACTACTTCTTTTTTAAAAATTTAACATGATTTAGATTTCCATAGCTTTTAAAATTTTTACAAAGCAATATATATGTATGTGGGTATATACAGACACACATATATATAGATGTACATGCATTGTTATATCTGTGTTGTATATAGATATAACAATGCATGTATGCGTTTATATGTGTACATATAAATATAACATGTATTTATATGTAACATGCCTATATGTATATACATACACATACATTAAAATTTTCATTTGAGCCTCTCAACAGCTCTGATATAGGAACAACAGGTATTTATTATCTCCCAGAAAAAAAAAATGCAGGATTTGATGACAGGATTAATAGATTTAAATCTTTTTTTTTTTTTTGAGGCATTTGGGGTTAAGTGACTTGCCCAGGATCACACAGCTAGTAAGTGTTCAAGTATCTGAGGTCGGACTTGAACTCAGGTCCTCCTGAATCCAGGGCCAATGCTCTATCCATTGTGCTACCTAGCTGCCCCTGGTGGATTTTCCTTTTCTACCTGTTCAGGCATAACTCATTGAACCCTCTCAGACTTTGGCTTCTTCATCTCCAAAATGAGGGAATGAGTCTGGATGAGCATAGCACAAAGAAGTACCTTCTAGCTACATGGTATCAGCTCTGGAAATCAAAGCTGAATTCAGTTCAAATCCATTTCTGACACTTTCTTTGTGACCTTGGGCGATTCACTTAACATTCCTATATCTCAGTGACTTCAACTATAAAAAGAGGGGATTGGACTGATCGGTCTCTAAGGACCCTTCAAACTAGAACCAGAATTCTATTATACTAAAGAGGCTTAGCCAAAGCTAGATAAATATATAAGATGAGTCCTAAAGGAATGTTACAGACAGGGAGGTACTATAGAATTTCAGGGGCAGGTAAGATCTCTTCCTGCTGATTCCTCCATCACCAAGTGCCTCACAGAGAAACTATATTAAGACAGGCAAGAATTTGACAGGTGGAGAGGGGAGAGGGACACCTTTCTAAGTAAGGAGAATACCATGAGCAAAAGCACAGGGACCAAAAAAAATGAGTAAAGTAGACTGTCTGGAAAGAAAAATTCTTGTAGACTCACAAAAGGAGACATGGACAGCGGGGCGAGGGTCTAGATACATTTACTCCAACTTACATACTCCCCTAATGGACCATCTCATTTCATAGGCTTCAGAAGGACCTTGATATCAGCACAACTCATCTGTTACAGCCAAGTGGTGGAAATTTCATTTGCAGGCAGGTGAGTTTAGAAGGGCTTCTTTTTTCTTATTAGTTTAAAGTTTTCTAACTATTCTCATTACCTAATGAAATTTATTTCTACTATTCAACAGAAGGCAAACTCCCTGTGGGCAAGAACTATATCATTTGTTTTTACTTTGTAGCCATATTAGATAAGTAGTATAAGGCCCCACTTTAGGATGTAATAAACAATTTGTAATTTTAATCGTTTGTGAATTGTAGCAAATATTTATTGAATTTTAACTAATTGTAAAGAATCTGCTGTGGGAAAGCACTTTGCTAATCGCTATTGATTCAAAGATGAAAGTAAGCTATAGCTTTGGGAGGGAGAAGCTTTAGCTTTTTTAATTCCAAAGCAGTAGTTCTCAAAACATCAGATTGCAACAAGTTGCATGGGACTTAACACTTACAATTAATGCAAGTGTATGCATGAATCTAACATGAATTTTATGGAATTTATATTTACAATTGCATTGTATGGATAAGTCTCCTGAAAATTGTATAGAATTTATACCTGAAATAGCATTTTATTTTTTTAATTTTCAAATGTTTTATTTTTCCAATTACATGTAAAAAACTATTATATATATATATATATGTGTGTGTGTATATGTATATATGCACACATATAAATGTGTATATAAGTGTATGTATGTGTATATACATATATATATACATATGTACACACACACACACACACACACACACACACACACACACACACACACACACATATATATATATATTGAGTTCCAAATTATCTCCCTCCTTTCCCAACTCAATGAGAAGGCAAGCAATTCGATATAGGTTATACAGGTGCAGTCATGCAAAACATATTTCCAAATTAGTCATGTTGTGAATAAAAACACAAACTAAAACAAATGCAACCAAGAAAAATAAAGTTGTTTTTTTTTAAGTATGTTTCGATCTGTATTCAGACTCCATCAGTTCTTTCCCTGGGGATGGATAGCATGTTTCATTATAAGTCCTTTGGAATTGTCCTGGATCATTTTATTGCTGAGAATACCCAAGTCATTCAAGTTGATTATTGTACAATGCAAGAGGATTTTGTGCACATAACTGAGTCTCCCCTCTCTCCTATAGTATGTCCTGAATCTTCCCTGCCAAGAGTAGCACTTTGGGGGAATGGTTGAATAAGTTAAGGTATATGGATGTAATATTAATTGTTATCCACTAAGGAAAAAAATGACAAAAAGGACAGATTCAGAAAACCCTGGAACAATTTGTGTGAACTGATGCAGAATAGAATGAACAGGATGAGGAGAACATTTTAGACATAGCAACATTGTTTTTTTTTTTAATTTCTGAAAGACTTGAGAATTCTGATCAGTACAATGACTAATCAAAATTCCAGAGATCTTAGCATGAAGCTGGCTTCCCAGTTCCTAGAGAAGTGACAGAACCGTAGATGGAGAATCAGATCTTTTCAGGTACAACCAATGTGTACATTTGTTTTGTTCAGTTTTCCTTATTTTCACAAAAGAGGGCTTTCCTTTGAAGGAGGAGAGGAATGAGGAGGGCAGTGTATTGATGCCAAAAAATAAGAAAAGAAAGAAATGAATGTTTAAAAATACACAGAAGAGAACAGGAGGAATTTTACATTTTCTTCTATTTTTTCATTCTTTTGATTCTGTTTGACTGATTCCTTGGTGTCTCATGGAGTCATTAGCTTCCAACTGTCCAATTCGAATTTTTAAGGCATTGTTTTCTTCAGTCAGATTATGCACCTCCTTTTCCATTTGGCCAAATGAGATTTTAAGGAATTGTTTTCTTCAGTCAATCTTTGTGCTTCCTTTTCCAAGCTGCTGATTCTTTTTTCATAATTTTCTTGTGTTGCTTTCATTTCTCTCCCCATTTTTTCTTCTACCTCTCTCAATTGATTTTTTTCTCAATTTATTTTTTAAATCCTTTTTAAGCTCTTCCAAAAAGGCTTTTTGGTATTGAGACCAATTCATCTTCCCTCTTGAGGCTTCACATGTTGGCAATTTGAAAGTATTGTCCTCATCTGAGTTTGTGTTTAGCTCTTCTCTGTCAACACAGAAGCTCTCAATGGTAAGGGCTCTTTTTTGTTTCTTACTCATATTGGAGCTTTTTTTTTTTTAAAGTTGAGGTCTGCTCCTGGGGCCCCAGGGTCACTGTTTCAAGCTTCTTGTGCTAGGAAATAGGGTCTGTGTCACCGGCTTTCTATGCTGAGGCCTCTATTGCTCATGCATTTCTCACCACCCTGGGCTTGCTCCCAGCATGCTGGGATGGCCAGGTCTGGTCGTGACTTTCCTATGGGTGGCCTTTTAGCTGGCAGCCTACCCTCTCAACTGGTGCTGGTGGATCTCACCACTGGCCTGCTGCGCCACCAGCTTGCTGAGTCAGGATCAAGGGGCCTCAGTTGCTCAGCTATGGCCTAGAGCTTCCTGCTGACTTGCCTGGACTCCCTCCAAGCTACACTGTGCTGAGGTATCCTGCACTCAAACAGGAGGAATTTCAAAAGGGGATACAGGCAGGTAAAAGACTGTGAATACCACTGTATTAAATTTATTATATATTTTTAAAAATGAGTTGTACATAAAAAGAGATCAATGGTTTCATGTATAATTGTCTCTTCATTCTGCTTTGTATATGGAAATATTCATGTCTGCTGATGGTTATCAAGTTTATAAGCAACTTTTTTTTTAAAGAAAAAATATTGTAATGAGCTCCCCACCCCCCTAAAGAAGTTTAAGAACCCCTGACATAGACCTTGACTTTAAAAAAAGCTTACAACCGGGGGCAGCTAGATGGCGCAGTGGATAAAGCACCAGCCCTGAAGTCAGGAGTACCTGAGTTCAAATCCAGCCTCAGACACTTAACACTTACTGGTTGTGTGACCCTGAGCAAGTCACTTAATCCCAAGTGCCTCAAAAAAAGGCTTATAACCTAATAGTGTAGATGAGACAGCTACATAAGTACCTATAATCCAAGACAGAATATAACTACAATGAAATAGTCCAAAAGATGTGCTAAAATCATTTAAAAAATAACTGATTGAAACATCTTTGCTGATTACATAGTATTGTACATACAATGTCATTTCAGTTCCCAACCTTTATAGATGAGGAAACTGAGGCAAAATAATAATATCTAGTATAAATATAGTGCTTTAAGGATTGCAAAGCATTTTTTACAAATACTGTGTCCTTTTATCCTCACAACAATGCTGGGAGATAAATGCTATTATTATCATCATATAATGCTATTATTATCATAGCTGAGGAAAGAGAGGCAGACCGTTTAGGTGACTTGACCAGGATCACACAGCTAGTAAGTTTTGAGGCCAGATTCAAACTTGGGTCTTCCTGGACCCAATTTCAGAGCTCTATCCACTGTACCACCTAGGTGCCTATCTAATGACAGAGTTAATAAATGGCAGAGGTGGGGTGTGAATTGAGTTCTCTTCTGACTCCAGCTCTTTCCAGTAAACTTCATTCTACCACTATCAAGAGGTACTAGAGGTGGCTTCAGGAAGGCAGTGGCATCTGAGTTGGGCCTTGAATAAAGGGAGGATTTGAATTAACAGATATGGGGATAATGAGCAAAGGCACCAAGATGGTAGAAAGCAGAACAGAGATGAGAGAGAAGAAGGCTGGTCAGGCTATGAGATAAAGCTGGAAACAGTCTAGAGCTAGACTGTGGAGCAGTGTACATGCCAGAACAAGGGATTTATATTTTATATGGACAACAGTAGGGAGCCACTGGAGGTTTCCAGGTGGAAGAATAAGATGGTGTGAGAAGAATATGGGCCACAGGAAGAAGGATGGATTGAAGAGGCAAGACTTCTGAGGAGGCCACTGAAATCCTCTAAATGAGAAATGTAAAGGGATTAAATGAGGGTGGGGGCAGTAGGAGTGGAAAAGAGGGGCCTGGATTGGAGAGCTATTTCAGGAGTATATACCAACTCCATGGCAGGCTTGACTATTTATTTGATGAGGGTGGTAAGGAAGGATGAGTCAAAGCTGGTACTGAGGTTTCAAGGATGACTGGGAGGTAATGATGCCATCAGTGAAAATAGAAGTGAGGGGGAGGAGCAGGTGTTTGGGTTCTTTTGGGGGGCTGGAAGATGGGTGAACTATTGAAATAGTGAAGCTATTACATCCTTCATAGTGGTGTTAACATCTGCTAGGAGGAATTGAAGAACTAAAAGCAAAGATGAGCTTTAAAAAGAGGTTTTTGGGCAGCCAGGTGGTGCAGTGGATAAAGCACAGGCCCTAGATTCAGGAGGACCTGAGTTCAAATCCAACTCAAACACTTGACATTTACTAGCTGTGTGACCCTGGGAAAGTCACTTAACCCTCATTGCCCTACAGCAAAAAAAAAAAAAAAAGCTTTGAGAGAAGTGGAAGGACAAGAGATTAGTATCAGAGAAGGACATCTCAGAGCTCTTGATTTTGGATATGGAATAACTTTGAGTAATGGTGAGCTGTAAGGCATTTTGGTCAACTGTGAGAACCTTGTCTTAGAAGAACGAACAGCTTGGATATTGACATCTCTGAGGTTACTGGCAGAGAAAGGGTACAGGGAGAAACTGTAAACCAGGTGAGGATTCACTGAGACAGTGGAGGGTCACAGGTGACAAACCAGGATCAGAGACCTGAAGTTCAAAAGCAAAGAGACTGTAGAATGTTGTTTGTCCTTCTTTCTCAAAGAGGACCATGACATCGGGGTGATGTCATGACTTACACTGAATTGAATTTCAGTGAAGGAGGGCTGTGCACAGTCCCAAGCCTCACTCTCTCCTCCTGAGCCATCTAGGTCCTGTGGCAAGATATAGATCAGCACTACTGGAGATGACCCTGGATGTTTAAGGTAATTAGGGTTAAGATGACTTACCTAGGATCACACAGCTAATAAGTGTCTGAGGTGAGATTTGAACTCAGGTCCTCTCAAATTCGGGACCATAGATGTATCCACTGTGCCACTTACCTGCCCCATTTGTAAAGTGATAGTAGTTCAGCAAGGGTTGAGAAATGTCAACTGGGGTCAAGAAGTATGTATCCAGGGGCAGCTAGGCGGCACAGTCGATGAAGCACTGGGCCTGAATTCAGGAAGACCTGAGTTCAAATCTGGCCTCAGACACTTGACACTTACTAGCTATGTGACCCTGGACAAGTCACCTAACCCTCATTTTCCTGCAAAAAGAGAGAGAGAGAGAGAGAGAGAGAGAGAGAGAGAGAGAGAGAGAGAGAGAGAGAGAAGTGTGTATCCTCCTCTTCCTCCTGGCTTCCTGAGTCAAGGATAAGTAGCTAAATGAGTGGCCGGCCATGGAGAGAACAACATTCCAGTCAATAAGAGGAGGGAGAAGGGAAGAAAAAGGAAGACATGTAGGATCAACTGGTACTTAACAGTGGAATAGAGATCCTGAAGGGAAACTGGACAGGAACCATGGAGAGAAGTATTAGAAAGGGGAAGACTGGAGTGAGCAGAATTGAGTGTAGGGACAGGAGGAGATAACAATAAGAAGAGATTTTTGCCCAGTGTGGTATGCCTACATGGTAAGGATTAGGGGAGTTAGAAGCTAGAAAAGATGCAGGGAGGGCGTATAGTTTGGAAAGAATTCTGAACCATAGCTAATTAGAACCTGGGGTAACTGAATGGAGACCTAGAGAGAGAAGGGAATTTGTACTACCTTAATTACAAGGGAAGGAGGGTACCAAGTAGGCAGAGATAATAAATGGAGAAACTTATAGAATTAATTAAGCTTATCCCCTCAATTTAATGGTTCCCACTCCACCCCTATCATAAGAAAGAGAGTAGCACGATGCAGGAGAAAATGTGATGGATTTCAAGTAAAAGGACCTGAATCCTGCTTTATCCATTAATTCCTTGTGACCTGGGCAGATATCAGGTCTCCGGGCCTCAGTTTCCTCATTTGTAAAATGAAGGGTTTATGGGGGCAGCAAGGTGGCACAGTGGATAAAACACCAGTCCTGGATTCTGGAGGACCTGAGTTCAAATTCGGCCTCAGATACTTGACACTTAACTAGCTGTGTGACCCTGGGTAAGTCACTTAACCCTCATTATCCCACCCCACCCCCTAAAAATGAAGTGTTTAGATTAAATGGCCTCTACTATTTCTTCTAGCTCCAAGTCTATGATATCTCAAGAGAGGTGAGTTATTTTTAAAATGTCCTAATAACATAAAGTATATGGCTTGGATGGAGATGATTGACTTAAGTTCTTTTCAAATACAATAAATATTGCAAAGCACATATTATGTATGGGCAAATGTTCTATTACTCTTTTTAATAGCCTGTATGGAAATCACTAGGTGGCTCAGTGGATAGAGGACCAGATTTGAGTCAGTAAGACCTGAGTTCAAATCTGCCCTCAGATCACTCACTAGCTGTGTGACCCTGGGCAAGTCACTTAAACATGTTTATCTTAGTTTCCTCATCTGTCAAATGAGCCAGAGAAGAAAATGACAAACCACTCCAGTGTCTTTGCCCAAAAAAACCCTAAATGAGGTCTCAAAGAGTCAGACACCACTGAAATGAATCAACAAGGATAAAATGGAAATCCCTTAAATGAGACCTGCTAGAAGAACTCTTTGGGAACCAAAAGACTGTTTCATCTAGAAGAGTTTAATCCTTAGATTTCTTCAGTCACAACCACTGAAGTCAGTTATCAGAAGCAAGTAAAGGTCTCTCATCTTCGTGCTGCCTCCAAATAACCATCTGGGGCATGTTTCCATCTAGGCTCTTCTAAACCTCATCTTAACAGGAAGAGCAAGTCCCCATGTCTTCAATGGCTACCAGCAAGGAAATTCTCAAGACCTACTGCATGGAGTCCTGGCCCGCAGTGAGGTAGGCTACTTACAGTGGAAGAAGGACAGCTCTGAGCATCAAAAGCTCTCACAGGTGAGAGGGATTTTAGGGGACTGCAGACTTCATTTGAGTCAACAACATGATATGGAAAAACAAAAACAACCCCCAAAAGTTAATGAATTTGAGTTACATCAAGATAACCAGGTAGGGGTATGCCTGGTTCCCAAAAGCTGGTTGTTAAATTTTGAACATGGGTGGATATATATATATATATATAATCAGAAACTGGCAAATAGGGGCAGCTAGGTGGTGCAGTAGATAAAACCAGTCCTGGATTCAGGAGGACTTGAGTTCAAATCTGACCTCAGACATGACATTTACTAGCTGTGTGACCCTGGGCAAGTCACTTAACCCTCATTGCCCCCCCCAAAAAAAACCCACCAAAAACAAACACACACACACAAAACAAAAAATAAATTAAAATCACCATATCACATCCTGCCCAGTCTTTTTACATATATAACCTATATCAGATTGGTTGCTGTCTTGTGGAGGGGGGAGGAAAGGGAAGGAGAGAGAAAAATTTGGAAGTAGAAATCTTATGAAAATGAATGTTGAAAACTACCTTTACATGTAACTGGAAAAATAAAATAAATGTTTGATACAGAAACTGGCAAATACTACATATCAGAACTTGATTTATTATTTTGTTGACTTGCTAGACTTGAGAGAATTAATAATGCAGATTCAACTTAAAAGTGTTTCTTCTATACATTTTTTTGAGAGTCAGTTGTTAAATATTTAACAACATGTCCTTGTTTCCAAGGATAAGGAGGTCATAGGCCCATTCATGCTCTGTCCTGGTTGGATAACATCTATTGCACTGTGTTCAGTCCTGCCCCCATATTTTAGAAAAGACATTGATAAGCTGGAACCCAATAAGAAAAAGGTAACCATATGAGAAAAGAGCCTCCAGGTCTTGCTCTACAACTGAGTATGGTCATCCAAAAAAGAGAGGAAGAGGGGGCAAAGAGGGAGGGTCTTTTTTTAAATAATATTTTATTTTATTCCCAATTACTTATAAAATAATTTTAACATTCATCTTTTTAAATTTGAAGTTTCAAATTCTCTCCCTCACTCCCTTCCCTGCCCTGAGATGGTAGTTACACATGTGTAATCAGGCAAAATCTATTTTCCTATTAGCTGGGTTGTGAAAAAAACACAAACAAAAAAACCATGAAAAAAATAAAGGGAAAATAGCATGCTTCGATCTGCGTGCAGACTTTTTCAGTTCTTCCTCAGGAGGTGGATAGCACTTTTCATCATAAGTTCCAGAATTGTATTGGATCATTGTATTACTGAGAATAGTCAAGTCACCCACAGTTGTTCATCGTACAATGTTGCTGTTACTGTATACAATGTTTTCCTGGTTCTGCTCACTTCACTTTTTATCTGAAATCTTCTTGCTCATCATTTCTTATAGCACAATAGCATTCCATTGCAACATGGTCAGCATTATGGCATTTGAAAGGCTGTATGTGGAAGAGGGATTGGGTTTATTCAATTTGGTCCCATAGGAAAGAATCAAGAACAAAAGGTGAAAAGGGGGAAACTGAGGCTTAGAGAATTAGCTAATAATTGGGTGGTTCTAAAAGTGGAATCAGGAAGTACTCAGGAAGCGGTGAGTTCCTCCTCCTTGAGAGTCTGCAAGAGGAGTCTGGATGACCATTTATCAGTGAAGATGGAGCCTGAATTCTTTTTCAGGTGTGGTTCAGACCTTATGGTGACTGAGATCCTGAACAATTTCAAAATTCTGTGTCTCTGACAGTTTATTTGGATTTCTCAAATATAAACCCAAACACTGATACTTTGGTACTGTTCTATCATTCCCCAAGGTAAATGATAGTTACTATAAACATGCATTTCTTCAAAAAGATCTTTGTGGTTCAGCAGGCAAAAATGTGTGCCTAACTACTAGCCTTTTTTTTAAGTCAGGGTTTAAAAAAATCATTAAAATGTGTGGCCTTCCTCTTAGAATTCCTCATTCATCCAACTTCCTCTCCAAAGAGCTTTCCAGCTGTGGGTATTTACAACATCTGCTAAGCTAGAAACTAAAAATACAGCAAGGAAAAGTCTAACCATTGAATTAAATGAGATGTGATTCTGTGATGACGAACAGTCTTCACAGTGCGAATGTAAACACACAAATGCTAAACAACTGAGAAATGAGGCTTCTCTGTTTTCATAAAACCATCTCATCTCAAAATTCACAGATGGGGAGCCAAGTTATTTGAAAAAGAGGGCTTCACAGAAGCTGTCCACTCATGACTGACTGGGATAACAGAGCTCAGACAAGACCACTGAGGACACCCCATCAAACAGAATGCTTCTTGAGTTTTCCACTAGGCCCTTCCATTCCCAGCACCCAAAGGAATAAATAACAAGCATTGTCTTTAGACCAAGACCATAGCAATGCATCTGTCTCCACAGTGGGCCATCAGCAAGTCACCTGCTCTGATGGCCATGTGCAATGCAGAACTGACTCTAGTGTGAGAAAGTTCCAGGTTCGAATGAGCTTAGAGAGAGATGTAAATTAGAGGTACCCAGCTGAGTCATTGTTCTACTGGGCAGAGCTTAAAGTACAAGTCTGACCTCCATTCCAACTTCTTTCCTCCCCTGCTTTTCTAAGCCCAATCCTCCTCCTTGCTACCATCTTTAACCTTGGTCCTTGGAATGGGGTCTTTTCTGGCTAGACTTTCTGCATAATCAATCTCTAGTTCCAAGTCAGAGCTTCAACTTCTTCTGTCACTGGAACCCTGGTTAACTTCTATCAAGTATTCATCTCAGACACAAATATTTTTTAAAATAATAAATAAGGTACAAAAATTCTTTGTTGCTATTTGTTCAGTCGTTTCAGTCATGTCTGACTCTCCACAACCCCATTTTAGGGTTTTCTTGGCAAAGATACTGGAGTAGTTTTGCCATTTCCTTCTCCAGCTCATTTTACAGATGAGGAAACTGAGGTAAACAGGGTGAAGTGACTTGCCCAGGATCACACAGCTAGTGAGTATCTGAGGCCAGATTTGAACTTATAAAGATGATTCTTTCTGATTTCAAGCCCAGTACACTATCCACTATAAAAAATAATGAATAAAAGACATTTAGGGAGATAACAGGATGACAGGAGTCAAAAGTCATAACCAGAAATTATAGCACCAGGGACCAAGTTTTTTTGTTTGTTTAGTTTGGAATGGAAGGGATGGGGGCGGGGCGGGGTAAGAAGCAGTGTTGTCTAAGGAATAAGTACTCCTTTGGACTGTTGAAATAGATTGGAAATGGGGCAGCTAGATGGCGCAGTGGATAGAGCACCGGCCCTGGAGTCAAATCCAGCCTCAGACACTTAACACTGGCTGTGTGACTCTGGGCAAGTCACTTAACCCCCATTGCCTGCAAAAAAAGGGGGGGAAATAGATTTGAAACAGCAATCTTGGGTATTAAGAAGTCTGAGGACTAGAAAGCCAGAGTATTCCTAGGGAAGTATAGAAGAAGACTGTCAGGGCCAAATTCAGTATGGGGAGAGTTAATTGGCCAGCTCACCATAATATTGAGTTCAGAAAATAATGAGAGACCTCTAGGTCCAGAGTTTCCCTTCTCCAAACTGCCTCTTTTTCAGTTATGTCTCCCAGACTGATAAGAAAGGAGATTAACAGCCTCTTTTCCACAAACAAATCAGGTTTTATTAATGGGAACAATAATACAAGGCAAGTGGAGTTAATAAAGCCAGGGACAATGAGAAACTTGTTTCCAGCTCAACTGGCCTAACAAGCCAGCCTCACTTCAACAACACAAACTCACCACCACCTGGAATCTGTAGTTCTAAGGAGAATCAGCTTGGTTTAACATACCCCTTGGGCTGTCCCCATTATAATTTGGCCAGGCCCATGTGGGCGTGGGGGAACTCCTAGGTGGGGGTTAGGTACTTTAGTTTGATACTTTGACTCAATAAATGTTCTGTGTGGTTTTTGTTCTATAATCTCTTAAAGTACACACCCATCTTCTCTTAGGCTTTTAAAACTTGCATCTTTTCAGTCTGACCATGATGAAGCAAAGATGGGGTTATAAAAACACCAAATCACAATTAATTCCTTATAAGACCATAGAGAGGAAGAGTAATGATTTAATGACAGCAACAAGGATCTAGACTGGATAAAGTGAATTTTAAAGAATGAAAGATAATAGTCACTCATCTATTACTTGCTTGCAAAATAGTTGGTCTATACTTTTCTATATTATATATACATAATTAAAATGTATATGATATAGGACATAGTATATATTGTTATATAGTATGTGTCATATAGAATATATTGTATGTTATACATATATATATATACAATATGTATTCTATATTTTTTGACTGTCACCAGTGCTTGGCTGAGTTCCTGCTAAGGGAAAGTGTTTAAAATGGCTCCAACCCCCTTCTGCAGCCTTTGGCTTCTGCCATTGGCCCTTGCCTGGTTCAGCCTGGATGCTCCTACCTTCCCCCTGGAGACATAGCGAAGGCTTTACTATCATATTATAGATGAGAAAAAAAGGTAAAGGAGAAATAAAAATAATCACACACAAATATTATTGAACTCCAGAGATATGACATCTCTGATTGGTCCCTCAAAGTCAATACAAACTTGTGGGCTTAATGAGCCTGCTCTATCTCATCTAAACAACATTATAGAGATGCTTAGAGAACATTATAATAATAATAATAATAGCGTCTAACATTTATAGAGGTTTAAAAAGCACTTTATATATGCCCACATATATAAACATATATACACGTATACATATATACATACATACAAACAATCTTATTTGATCCTCATAACAATCCTTAGGTAGGTGCTATCTTTAAAAAATATATTTTTTTTGTGAGGCAATTGGGATTAAGTGACTTGCCCAGGGTCACACAGCTAGTAAGTTTCAAGTGTCTGAGGCTGGATTTGAACTCAGGTCCTTCTGAATCCAGGGCTGGTGCTCTATCCACTGCGCCACCTAGCTGCCCCCACAGTGCACATTCTTGAGGATAAAGATGCCGAATGATCCACCCAGTCCCTGCTCACTCAAGCGGTTGACAAACTAATTTGGGAGTGGAGAGACTAGGGTAAATGCACTAATACATATACAAGACATAATGTGATAAGCTCAAAGACATTAAGACAATGTTATGAGAAATCTGAGAAGAGTGAGCTCACAGGACCAGTGATCTGAAGTTGGAAGGTTCATATAGCTAACCTCCTAATTTTACAAATAAGGAAACTGAGCCCCAGAGAATGTAAATGACTCCCAGGTAGGAAGCATCAGAGGCACATTTGAACAAAGATGCTCTGAGTTCAAAGCCAGAGGCTCTTTCCACTTTTCCTTGCTGAGGGGTTCAAGAAGAGTTTTGTGGGGAAATGTCATAATTTGCCTCCCTCACTCCCTACCCTCTTCTCAATGAGGAGAATGTTTTTACAGGATTACAATGCCACACCTACAGAAATTAAAACTTGCCTTTTCGGGGCAGCTAGGTGATACAGTGGCTAGAGCACAGCCCTGGAGTCAGGAGTACCTGAGTTCAAATCCGGCCTCAGACACTTAACACTTACTAGCTGTGTGACCCTGGGCAAGTCACTTAACCCCAATTGCCTCACTAAAAAAACAAAAACAAAAAAAACAAAAAAAACTTGCCTTTTCTACCAACAGAAAGGAAAGTTACATTTCTTCAAAGACAATCTAATGGTTCTCACTTCGCCACCATCAGCTCCTCTAGGCCCAGTACAGTTCTTCTGATTGCCTGAGCTTGCTAAGCAAGTGTTGCTCATTATAACACCAGCATTCTCCAGACTCACACTTAGATACCACAGGCCAAGTCACATTGGATCAAATAATCTTTTAGCGTTTAATACACAGATAATAAATATGAAGTAAGGCCTTATATAGCTCTTGACATGTTTACAAATGCTTGCTGACTAATGGATGGTGATAATAAAAAAATCCAATAACGGCATTCATAATAATTTGTAAATACATAGAACTTTAAGGTGAGTGAAGCACTTTACACACAATTATCTCAATGATAATTTAAACAGAGGTTTTTCACCATTGCTATATCATGTATCCCTTGGGCAGTCTCATTAAAATTATGGCTCCCTTCTCAGAATAAGGTTTTTAAATGCATAAAATAAAATACTTAGAATTACAAAGGAAACAATTCTATTAAAATACAGTTATCAATTTTGTTTTAAAGTTAACAGGCTACAGGATAAAACCCCATAACCTAGTCACTTATTTTGGAAAACTTAGAGAATATGTTGTAAAAGAAAAGTTAGGACAACAAAATCTTGGAGGATGCGTGTGTTTCTTCATTCTTTCATCACTTATTGAGGCACAGCCACACAGATGACACGTTTGAGGCATGTACCATGTGAGGCATCAAAATGGATACAAAATTTGGCCCATGGATCCTCAATGGGTTTTCAGTCTAGTAATGGATTTAAGACATCTGCAGAAATCAATATGGCAGCAGGCCAAAGTGTTTAAAGTTTTCTATGAGGGGTATGTGAAACAAGTATCACAGGCATCTTCTCCCATTATAATGTGCTTGTTGACTGAAAAAAAGACGACAGTGGGCTCTACTGTTCATATGTAAGATCTCATAGGGGTCTTATGATGCCATTATATCATCCAGAATAGCAAAAGGAGAATTGATTACCTTGCCCCAGTTGGTATTTAGAAGGTCAGACAGTCACTAAACATTTATTAATTACCTACTATGCGTCAGGCACTCTGCTAAGTCCTGAGGATACAAAAAAAAAGACAGGCTTGCTCTCAAGGAGTTCACATCTAATGGGGGGGGGGGCAACAGGCAAAGAAATGATGTACAAACAAGATATATACAGGATAACTTAGAGATAATCAATAGAGGGAAGGACCTGACCACGTGGCTTGCCCTCAGACACCTCCTCATGGTGGAGCCTTCCTACAGTAACTCTCCAGCAGGTGGTATCATTCCAATCATTACAAAGCATATGGAAAGACCCTTGACTAAGGTAAAGTTAACAGGACTTGGCATCAGATTACATATGGGAGATGAGAGAGCATGAAGAGTGCAGGATGGTACCTAGGTTTCAAGCCTGGGTAATTAGGAGGATGATGATACCCTGGACAATAACAGGAAAGTCTAGAAGGCGTGTGATGGTTGGGTCTGTGGAGGAAAGATAATGAGTTCAGTTTGGGACAGGTTGAGTTTAAAATGTCTCCAGGACATCTGGCTTGAGATGTCTAATAGGTAGTTGGAGAGAAGGTCTGGAGCTTGATGAGTTGATTTGAGAATCATCAGCACAAAGAATGTAATTGAAAATATGAGAGCTGATGAGACACCCCCCCCAAGTAAAATAGTGTAGGAGAAAAACAGTTTTCTAATACAACTGGCATTTGTTTTACTAAGTGCCTAATACATGGATGGTACTATACTAGGTACCAGGGAGATAAACACAAAACAGAACGCACAGAGGCACTGTGAGAAGGAAGCTTTCTTTGTAGTCAAAGAAGCCAGATTCCTAATCTTAGTTCTTTTTTTTTCAAGGCAATTGGGGTTAAGTGACTTGCCCAGGGTCACACAGCTAGTAAGTGTTAAGTGTCTGAGGCTGGATTTGAACTCAGGTCCTCCTGAATCCAGGGCCGGTGCTCTATCCACTGCACAACCTAGCTGCCCCAATCTTAGTTCTGCTATGTATTATCTGATTGACTTTGGGCAAATTATATCACCTCTTCCTCAGTTTCCTTATCTGTAAAATGGAGGGATGTTGAACTAAGTGAATGCTAAGGTCCCTTCTATATCTAAATCTATGATCTCTCAAGGAACTTACATTCTATTTGGGGGATATTTTGTGCTTGGTTTAGTCTGTAGTTTTTTGTACAATTTTCTGAACATTTTGTGGTTGTTCAGTCATTTCAGTCATCCTACTCTTTGTGATCCCATTTGGGGTTTTCCTGGCAAAGATACTGGAGTGGTTTGTCATTTTCTTCTCCAGTTCATTTTACAAATGAAGAAGCTGAGGCAAACAAGGTTAAATGATTTATGCAGGATGACACAGCTAAGGGTCTGAAGTCAAATTTGAACTCAGAAAGGTGAGTCTCCCTGACTTCAGGCATGCCACCCTATAAACTGTGCCACCTAGCTGCTTTTTTCTGATCTTACCTTAAATTTAAATTGTACAGATGTGATTAAAAATGATTGAATTCTTCTGTGAATCTGCATCAGTAACTACCACAGTACCTTGAGTGATTAATAAATATTTGTGAGAGAACGAAAGAAAAAATTAAGGAAGGACAGAAAGAAAGAAAGAAAGAAAGAAAGAAAGAAAGAAAGAAAGAAAGAAAGAAAGAAAGAAAGAAAGAAAGAAAGAAAGAAAGAAAGAAAGAAAGAAAGAAAGAAAGAAAGAAAGAAAGAAAGAAAGAAAAAGAGAGAGAGAGAGAAAGAAAGAAAAATTCTTTGAAAGTCACAGGTGAGGATGGTTGCAATCTTGTGGAGGGGGGAGGAAAGGGAGGGAGGGAGGGAGAAAAATTTGGAACTCTAAATCTTATGAAAATGAATGTTGAAAAGTACCCTTACATGTAACTGGAAAATTAAATAAAGAGCAAAAAAAAAGAATACTGTGGCAATGAAAGTCACAGGTGAGGAGAGAGAAGCAGAGTATTAGAATTCAAAAAGTAAGACTAAACAATGGTTTAGACAAAGTAATCAAATGGGAATTTGTCAGGATCCTAAACTGTCATTGGTGCACATTTCTTGACACAGGAGCCCACTTACACTAATAAAGAAGCCACATAATTTCCTGGATAATTTTACCTACAAAATCTAAACTATCTGCAGGAACAGAGGGCATGTTTCCCTGGCAGCTTAAAGTTGGTCTAGCTGGCTCCAGAATAAGGTTAGAAAAAATGAATCTCTTCCTCAATGTGAAGATGGTGAAACACAGCAGAGAGCTTGAAGCAGATCCAAATGCCCCCTCACCAAGAGGAAGTGGGTCAAAAGACATAAATAACTCAAGCTGGTCTTCAAATCTCCATAGAAATGAGTACTACAATGGCTCGAGCCTTCTGGAAAATTTCTAATGCAGTTTCACCAGCTTCCCTCTTGGGCTTAGTGCTTTCTCTCGCTCTCTCCAGGGAGACTTGAAGGAAGGCAGCCCCAGTGAAAATGGTCTGAAATTGTACTCTAATGGCTTGAGCCCCAAGGGGTCTTATTATGTTGTCTCTGTCATACACCCAGAGGATGGTTTGACAGCAAATGCATGAAATAGCAAATAAATCACTGGTGCCCTTGAATTTTCTTACCTGAACTGCATGAATATAAGGGATAGATAGACACAGTCATTTGATAGCAAGATAGACAATAAATGATAGATGATGGATAATAAATAGATGATAGAGACAAAAAGAGGTAGTGATCATTGATAGCCTAGGTAGTGGTGAATGACAGACAATTGATAGCTAGATAGTGATAAATGATTGATAGAAAATTGATAGTTAAATAGGTGATAAATGATAGATGATAGATTAGATATAGAAATTAATATTGATAGCTATATATAGGTAGATGGGTAGTTAGGTGATATAGGGTATAGAGTGCTAGGTCTGGAGTCAGGAAGATCTGAGTTCAAATCCAACTTCAGTCATTTACTAGACCCTGAGCAAGTCACTTAACCCTGTTGTCCTCAAGTTGCTCATCTGTAAAATAAGCTAGAGAAGGAAATGACAAATCACTCTAGCATCTTTGCCAAGAAAACAACAAATGGGGGTCACAAAGAGTAGGACGTGACTGAAGCAAGTGAACCTGCATAAGTAGAAGATAGATATTAATAAGTATAGACATACACATACTTACACATATAGCAGATTATTGCTAATCTTCACCTACTAGCATATATTACTAACTGTCACAAAGCTTGAATTGGAGCTTTCTGATGAGACTGAACTCTTTCCAAAGCCATTCCATGGCTTCATTTCCCAATTTGGCATAGCTAAATTGTACAGCAGGAAGTATGAAAGTCATTAACCCTATCACAGAATCATGGAATCTCAGAACTAGAGGAAACCTCTGAGTCTACTACAGATGGGGGACTATGGAGTTGGAATGATGTATATCTAATCAGACAGAGTCACTATGTCAGGGATTTTGTTGTTCTAAAGGAGGACTTATTGGTGCTCAAGGAGAGAATATAACTGGAAATGAGTGTGATAAGACAAGAGGCATCAAAAAAAGCTTTTTTTTTTTGGTGAGGCAACTGGGATTAAGTGACTTGCCCAGGGTCACACAGCTAGTAAGTGTTAAGTGTCTGAGGCTGGGCATGAACTCAAGTCCTCCTGACTCCAGGGCCGGTGCTCTATCCACTGTGCCACCTAGCTGCCCTAAAAGCTTAATTTTTTAAAGGAAAGGACACAATACTCTCTATAAAGACCCTAACAAAAAATATGGTCCCTATTCTTTTGCCAGAGAAGGAATGAGGAATGTTGAGCATGAAGAAAAGAAGACTTAGAGGAAAATGTTATTAAGTGTTTAAGGACTATTATGTGGAAGAGAGAATAGACTTACTCTTCTTGACTCAAGATGGGAAAAATTGAAACAGCTGGTAAATGTTTCAGAGGATAAATTTAGATGTGGGGTAAGGAAAGCCTTCCTTACAATAATTCCTAAAGTGGAAGGAGTTGCCTTTAGGGGAAAAGATTATTTCTTCTGCAAAACCTTGATGTGAGTATACTTCCTTTGGTTCAGATTGGGACTATCCTATATATACAACCTTTGTACTTATCCAACCAAACTTTTGGGAAAATGTACTCAGTTCTCTGGCTGCAGCACATTTTGTAGTCAACTCTAGGCAAAGGAGTCAGGTTGATATATGTTCAATAACAATCTGTCCTACATAAAGCTACTTCTCTACTAGATGCTGCCTTCCTGGTCCTGAGTAAATATCTTCTTCTGATCTTGAATCAATGAAGCTAAATTAAGCTCTTTTTTTAAACTCATAATCACCCTTAGAAGGGCCCTGAGAAAAGTGGTATGCTATTCTAGGGATGAGATATTCACTTAAGTCAGAGAAACATGAAGTTCTTGAGGTTGGTTCTCTGTTTTGAGAGTCTGCTGTACTGAAATGGAAATTAGAAGGTTTGAGGGAATGAAGGTTCCATAGGAGAGAATCACATGTGATTTAGGGAGAGTAGCCCATGGTCCTCCCCACTCTTTGCCAGAGGTAGAGGACTGTGAGTGTGGGATAGTATATGTATTGTCAGGCATAGTTGATTTACTGGTTAGTTTGATGAACTACTTTTCTCTCTTTCTTTTCCTTCTTGTTATAACTGATGGCTTGTTGGAGAGGAAGAAGCATATGTTCAGAGAGGAAGATGATTTAATCAATTAACCAACAAGCATTTATTCCGTACCTACGATGCGCCGGGCTTGGTATAGAGGGCACTAGTACAAAAAGTACCTTCTCACAAAGAACCTATAGTCTGATGAGGAAGACAATGAGGATAAACATATATGTAGCACCGGGCGGCTAGGTGGCGCAGTGGATAAAGCACCGGCCCTGGATTCAGGAGTACCTGAGTTCAAATCTGGCCTCAGACACTTGACACTTACTAGCTGTGTGACCCTGAGCAAGTCACTTAATCCCCATTGACCCGCAAAAAAAACCCCAAAAAACAAAAACCATATATGTAGCACCTGGAATGAAGCATGTGGTCAACTCTTCTCTTTTGGGGCTGGCTCACTCACTTTCAACTTGCCCTCATACCAGTAGGTCTTAGGTTTCCAGAGATAGACTGCTACTACATGTCTACAACTCATAACCTCTCAGTGTCCTAGAAATAATCCTGTTGTGGGAAGAATACACTCCTACTATTCACTAGTATAGTTCACTCACTCCCACTAGTGTGCTTCCCATTTACACAAAATCAGGCACCACTGCACCACTAGCTCTGAAACATAAAACAGTTATTAAACAATAAGATAAAAGCAAGAATAATAAACAACATCATAGTTCTCTAATGTAAGGCAAATGAAATTGTCATCACAAGATCATAGTATGGGGGCAGCTAGGTGGCACAGTGGGTAGAGCACCGGCCCTAGAGTCAGGAGGACCTGAGTTCAAATCTGGCCTCAGACACTTAACACACACTTACTAGCTGTGTGACCCTGGGCAAGTCACTTAACCCCAATTGTCTCACTAAAAAAAACAAAAACAAAAGGTCATAGTACTAGCTGTGTGACCCTGGGCAAGTCACTTAACCCTCGTTGCTCCACAAAAAGAAAAAAGAAAAAAAAAGGATCATAGTATACATATAAACCTGGATCTTACTCTCCCACTAATATCCACAATGTTCATTGGAGAGAGTGAACACAAATGTATAAAAACCTAATGCTGTTGATTATTTCCAATTTAAATTACCTATATCTTATTGGTACATAGCTATCTACATATTAACTCCCCCATTAGAGTGTGAGCTTCTTGAGAGTAGAAACTGAGGTTGTTTTTTGCCTTTCTTTGAATCTCTGGTGCTTAGCACGTCATAAAGGCTTGTTGACTTGACTCATGAAATCCAACTTTCTGTCAATTTTGAAAACAAAAGTCCTTATTTAATCTCCAGAAAATCTCCAAACATTCATTTGATTTACTACATTGTAAATTTTAATCTCTCAAGCTCTAAAGACAGTCACGTGCAAACCATCTGAGAGACTGTATTGCCCTGTGGCTTCAGTTATTTCTCTGCTCCAAACTCATCCTTTCAATTCATTCATGTGAGAGTTAATTCCCCAACCTATCCTCCTAACAACCTCTATCTCTCTTCACATTTTAATGGCATTAGCAACTGGGGGAAAGAGAGATCAGGCTACCCGTAGATGGTGTTTGATCTATGTCTTAAAAACAAGCCACAGATTCTATAAAGCAAAGGTGAGGAAAGGGTCATTCCAGGCATGGAAGATGGCCAGTGAAAAGTTATGAAGTTGGGATATGGAATATCAAGTACGAAGAACAGAGAAGGCTCATTTGACTGGATTATAATATGGGGAGTAATGTCCTGTAACTTATTGAAAAATAAGTTGGTACCATGTTGTGAAGGGCTTTAAAAAGCTTAATGGAAGTGTTTATATTTTATCTTAGAGGCAATAAATAGGGACTGGATGAAGCTGATTGAGTAGAAGAATTGCATAGTTAGATCTATATATCATGAAAATCACTTTGTCTGCAGTATAGAGGATGAAGTGGAGAGGTAAGAGGATTGAGGCAGGGAAACCAATTAGGAGACCATTGTAACGATCCAAATGAGAAGCTTTCTGAGTAGATAGAAAGAAGAGTGGGGCAGCTAGGTTGCCCAGTGGATAAAGCACCAGCCCTGGATTCAGGAGTACCTGAGTTCAAATCTGGCCTCAGACACTTGACACTTACTAGCTGTGTGACCCTGGGCAAGTCACTTAACCCCCATTGCCCTGCAAAAAAAAAAAAAAGAAGAAGAAGAAGGGGTCAAATATGAGATGTATTGTAGATATGAAAATGACAAGAATTGTCAAACAAATATATAATTTTTGGTGTGGGATCAAGAATAATATTGTTTATAATCCTGGGAGACTAGAAAGATAGAAGTACCTTCAGCATAAATCGTGAAGTTTGGAACAGGGAAGGTTTGAGAGAAAATGTGAGTTCAGTTTTGGACATTTGGAGTTAAAGATGTCTCTATGACATCTGACTTGAAATACCCACCAAGTAATTGGTACATCATCTAAATCGATAGATTTAGAGCTAGAAGGGACTATGGAGAACTTCCAACCAACCCCTTCATTTTAACAGAAAAGGAAACCGAGTCCCCAAAAGGTTAAGTGATTTCTTAAAGTCCCACAGGTTCACCTGTAGTAAATAGTGGCTCTGCCTCCAAATGCAGCAATCTTTCCACAGTGCCACAATAAATGAATAAGCAAATAAATGAACAAATAGATAAATAGATGAATGAATGAATGAATGAATGAATGAATGAATGAATGAACAAGCAAATAAATAAATGGATGAATGAATGAATAAATAAATAAATGAACTAATAAATAATTAAATTAATAAATTAATGGATGGATGAATGAACAAATAAATAAGTAGATAGATTGACAGATGGATCATTGAATAAATAAAGATATCAATGAAAGTAAATTTGTACATTTAAAAAATCTATAAGAATAGCCTGAGAATAACTATTTTGGTGGACCAGAACCAGCATAGTTACATATCCTCTCTACTTTAAGAGCTCAGTGGAATTAGCTTAATTGAAGAAATAGTTGATTATCAGCAAGTATTTAACCCTTTGTGTTCCAGGCTCTGTCCTAAGTGCTAATGATAAAAAGAAAGACCAAAAAAAAAAGTTCCTGCCCTCAAGGAACTTACATTCTTATGGGAGAGACAACATGAATAGATATAGATATAGATAGACATAGACATAGACATAGACATAGACATAGACATAGACATAGATAGACATAGACATAGACATAGACATAGACATAGACATAGATAGATATAGATATAGACATAGACAGAGATAGAGATAGAGATAGAGATAGAGATAGAGATAGAGATAGAGATAGAGATAGAGATAGAGATAGATAGACATAGACATAGACATAGACATAGACATAGACATAGACATAGACATAGACATAGATAGACATAGACATAGACATAGACATAGACATAGACATAGACAGAGACAGAGACAGAGATAGACATAGACATAGACATAGACATAGACATAGACATAGATAGACATAGACATAGACATAGACATAGACATAGACATAGACATAGACATAGATAGATATAGACATAGACATAGACATAGACATAGACATAGACATAGACATAGACATAGACATAGATAGATATAGACATAGACATAGACATAGACATAGACATAGACATAGACATAGACATAGACATAGACATAGACATAGATATAGATATAGATAGATATAGATATAGATATAGATATAGATGGATATAGATATAGACATAGACATAGACATAGAGATAGAGATAGAGATAGAGATAGAGATAGAGATAGAGATAGAGATAGAGATAGATAGATATAGATATAGACGTAGACGTAGACGTAGACGTAGACGTAGACGTAGACGTAGACGTAGACGTAGACGTAGACGTAGACGTAGACGTAGACGTAGACGTAGACGTAGACGTAGACGTAGATATAGATATAGATATAGATATAGATATAGATATAGATATAGATATAGATATAGATGATATAGTGGAAATTTATTTTGATTTGGGGACCCTACCTTTAGGCTGAGATTAGAAAGCCTTAGGCCCTCAGGGTCTCTCCCCCTCCTCCTCAGCTTCAGCTGAGTGAAGAAGCCCCGTGGGCTGTGCAAGATGCCAGGTCAGACAGCTAGGGGGAAAAAAAGCCCCCAGCTCCCTCCGACCTGAGCAGAGCTATCTGAAAGATAGCCTGTGCTGAGGCATGTGAAGTGGGAGTGCACCCCCCCCCAAAACCAGCTGCAGCTCTGGCTGGCGGATTAGCTTGGTCTGTGGGGGCAAAGGAAGCCCCGAGATTTGAGTGGAGAGAAGAAAAGGTATATATAGACCTGGGAGTTAGAGGAGGGGGAAGACTAGAGGGGAGCGCGGACAAGGACGGAGGAGAGTTCGGTTCGGAAAAGGAGAGAGGGCGGCTGACAAGATTAGAAAGGAGAGATGGGGGACAAGACAAACAGTAAAGCAGGACTAGGAGGGCTGACAAGGTTACAGGCCTTATTACAAACCAGGGAAAGTGTAACGTGCCCTGAGGCCGGAGGCGGCTAAGGCCCTTATTGTATTCAAGAAGTTCCAAGTGCAGCAGATGCGAAAGAGACACAGTGGAAAGAGACGGCAGGAAAGCAGTCAGGTTGTACACTTTATTTCCCTGAATTCTTAATTTTAAATAGTATCTCATAAATAAACTCTGCTTTGATTATTTGGTTAAGAGGCTTCTTAATTTTTAGTTTATCAGTTTGGGAGCAGTGTGGTGGAACTTTATAAACCGCCCACATTAAATTAACGATGTCAGATAGCCAAATAGTCAAAAGTCCCCAGATTAGTCGTCCAGTCAGCTTCGGCCCCCAAATTAGCACTAGTTAATAAAATATTTCCACATTTTAATGGTGACCATGAAGGGATTTATGGCCCAATTATAATTTTTCTAAATTTATCATTTTTCATATAATCATAATTTTTCATAAATCCAATTATATATAATTTTCCAGGTTATAGTTATGAATAATTAATTTTTGTACAATATAGATATAGACCTAGACCAGACTAGACATAGACATGGCACACACAAATCAAGAGAAATAAAAATATGCTCCCTAGCAATGCCACATCTTTCCAGCCATAGTAGATTCTATAAATTTGAAGAGTAGGAATAGTAGTATGACTCATGAAGAGTTCTGGCTTCAAAAATATAGCATTTCCCATCAGCCAAACTCTGCCATCAAGGTAAAATCCATTTTGTTATCTGGGCCCCTAAGTCAATTTCCCCTTAAACCATACTAGCTCTACAGAGATGGTAACAGTGTACATCCAACCAGTCCCAGAGTCAGATCTCGATGGGGTATCTAGGAAAAAAAAAGAAGAAAATCTTCTCCCCTAGAGTGATATTCAGAAAAAATGCTATTCTCATTGGGGGAGATTATAATCCTTTTTTCACTTTTCCCCCACTCTCAGAGCGCCCTATTAGGTCGGTGGGTCCCTGCAGATTGTTTTGAGGTACAGAGAAGATGAAGGCACATTGGAACACTTTTCTATTTGAAGGTACAGGTCTGAATATAAGATTCCAGTACTTGAGTGTGAACATAAAGTAGTGTGCTGCTCACACCATCTGCAAAGCCTCAGGGGATTCACACCTGCTAAGAAGAAAAAGTGGCTTTCCTTTTTAAAAGAGCCTGGATCCGTTTAGGCTTTCTCTGAAGCTCTCCCACTTCTTTCCCTTGTCTAACACATCCCATCTCTGTCCCACCCTCTCCCTTCTCTCTTTTTTCTCTTTAGTGTGTTTGATACAAGAATATCTAAATACTTAAACATCAAATAAATTTCTGAAAATGGTAACTAATTGGTCCCTTCTCCTGGCTTTTTTACGGCAGACATTTTTGGCCCTGCAATAAATATTTAACCAAGGAAATGAAGAACTCACATAAGCAAGCAGAAATTAATAATCCCTAGCCCCTTGTTCATATTGCAGTGAGACAGCAAGTAGATAGAGCCCTGGGCCTGGTAGTCAAGAAGACATGAATTTTAATTCAGCTTCAGACACTTACTAGTTGTGTGACCTTGGGCAAGTCACTTCACATCTGCCTCAGTTTTCTCATCTGTAAAATAACACTACCTATCTCACGTGGTTGTAGTGAGGCTCAATGAGATGGTATTTATAAAATGCCTACTACAGTGCCCAGCACATAGTAGGCACTATATAAATGTTAGTGATGCTGAGGGTAGTGGTGGTGGGACTGCAGCCTGAGTTTGTGGGTAAGCAGGTTAACTCAGTTCATTGACAAGCACTTATAATGGGCTTCCTACATGCCCGGCATGTTTATTAAGTGTCAGGTACTGTGATAAATGCAGAGGATACAAAAAAAAGGCAAAAACTCCATCTCTGCCCTCAAGGAATATGCTCATTAATAGGTGAGATAATGTGTCAATCATTAGATTCCCCCAAGATGCCTAGAGATCAGAGGGCGAGAACCTCTGAGGGAAAGGTGCAAGTGTTGCTCCCCTCAGGGGGCCCTACCAGCTCCCCTTGGTGTCCCCTTGTTGTCCCTGGTAAGAATGTAAACTCCTGGAGGGCAGGAACTATCTCTGTGGGCTTGGATCTGTATTCCCAGCACTTAGCCCAGTGCTTGGCACCCAATGAGAGCTGGAAAGAAGGGAGGGAGGGAAGAAGGAAGGAAGGAAGGAAGGAAGGAAGGAAGGAAGGAAGGAAGGAAGGAAGGAAGGAAGGAAGGAAGGAAGGAAGGAAGGAAGGGAGGGAGGGAGGGAGGGAGGGAGGGAGGGAGGGAGGGAGGGAGGGAGGGAGGGAGGAAGGAAGGAAGGAAGGAAGGAAGGAAGGAAGGAAGGAAGGAAGGAAGGAAGGAAGGAAGGAAGGAAGGAAGGAAGGAAGGAAGGAAGGAAGGAAGGAGAGAGGTAGGGAGGGAATGACAAACTCTAATTAAGGCTTACCATGTACCTCTTACATATACTGCATTTGTAATCCTAGGCCAGCCTAAGCAGCTCCTTTTTTTTTTTTTTTTTTTTGAGGGGGGATAAAGAGCCAGAGAATGACCTTGAAATAAAGCTGTTCTTATCTTAGATCAGGTCGGGGTAGGAAGGAGCTGAGGGAATAAAAGCTTTTGTAGACGTTACAAGAAAGAAGGAAAGGGGCAGCTAGGTGGAGCAGTTGATAGAGCACTGACCCTGGATTCAGGAGGACCTGAGTTCGACAGTTGACACTTACTAACTGTGTGACCCTGGGCAAGTCACTTAACCCCAATTGCCTCACCAAAAAAAAAAAAAAGAAAAGAAAGAAAGAAAGAAAAAAGTTGTTGAACTTTTACCAACCAAATTTATAAAGCAATAAGCAACTGGGCTTCTAAGAAAACCATTATTTCTTAGTGTGCAAGCGAAAAAGAGTATCAATACCCCATGCTTAATACAGTCGTTTCTTCCACTTGGGAGAGTTTCTGCATATAATAATTATGAGTGATAATAATAATGACAACAATAGTAACACTGACTGAATCCATTATTTGGTTACACCAGAAGCATCTAACCTGTGAGGTAGATCTCTGATGTCAAAATAAGACATTGGCTTACAGGGCAGCCGGGTGATACAATAGATAGAGCTCCAGGCCTGGAGTCAGAAAGACTTATTTTCCTGAGTTCAAATATGACCTCAGACACTTAACTAACTGTGTGACCCTGGGCAAGTCACCTAACCCTGTTTGCCTCAGTTTCCTTATCTGTAAAAGGAGATGGAGAGGGGGCAGCTAGGTGGCACAGTGGATAGAGCACCGGCCCTGGATTCAGGAGGACCTGAGTTCAAATCTGGTCTCAGACCCTTGACACTTACTAGCTGTTGTGACCCTGGGCAAGTCACTAAACCCCAATTGCCTCACCAAAAAAAAGGGGGGAAAAAGGAGATGGAGAAGGAAATGGCAAACCACTCCAGTATCTTTGCCAAGAAAACCCCAAAGAGTGTCATGAAGAGTTGGATATGACTGAAAGCAACTGAACAACAATAAGAAAAACAAAAGTCTAGTCAGGACAGGCAGGTTTGCAAGAGGCTCCTAATGTGAGACTTTGGGAACACTTCCCACAGCACCATCCACCAGTGTTACAGCAGTAAATTGAATAGAGAGCCAGCCTCAATGAGATCTAGGTTCACTTCCTTTCTGTAACACACAGTGGCCACATGAGCCTGAGCAAATTATAAAACATGTCAGCTCCCCAGATAACCCTCAAAGAGTATGAATTGCAGGTGCTGACCTGTATTGGTAGAGGGAGTTTTCTCATCGAGTGTTCCCTATACCAATAGGTCTTGTTAGCAAAAGAAGAGGAAGAAGAAGAAGAGGAGGAGAAGAATGTCATACAAAACTATTATGCCGTAAGAATCAACAAATATGAGGAACTGAGATGAACAAATGAGAAGATTTGCACAAACTGCTACAGAATAAAGGAAGCAAAGGGAAGAAAATACAATAACTAAAATAGCATGTACATAAATTACTTCCTTTTAGTGTCATTTTAAAATTCTGACATAATTATCATGATCAGTCTCAGTGCCAGAGAATGAAACATACACCTTCTCCCTCTCAATAGAGACGGGGAGACCACAGATACAGAATGGCGCATACCTTGTATATGAAGTCATTGTATGAGCTGGTTTTTGCTGAACAGTTTTTCTTTGTTACAAGAAAGGTATAGTGGGGGTGGGGAGATAAATTGGGAAATAGATATGGTGTAAAAAACAAAATGTGGCGATCAGACTTTAAAAAAAATAAATAAAATGCTACTTTAAAAAGCACCATGACTGAAATATAGCCTATTCTATGGCCTACAATGTGCTGTCCCCAAATACAAAGACACTGTACACTACTAATATAACCCTTCTCCTACAACACACACACATTAATGAGAGGCAGAATACTATAGTGGATAGGGAAGACCTGAGTTCACATCCCACTTCATACACTAGCTGTCCAACTGTAAGTGGCTAAAATTAGCTTCCGGCACCCGAATGGGCCACCCCTCCACCAGCACAACTGCTCTCCCTGAAAGTGCAGGCATGCGCGCGTGACCAAGCCCTGATCAGCAGGGATGTGCATGAAGGGCCTCAGGCATGCCCCAGGTTTCTCCACCCAGCCCCCGGCTCCGGCCCTAGGGGCACCAACGAAGTAGCTTGGCATGCGTGGGCAGCCTGGTCTGAGGCTTCTGAGAGGAAGAAGGGTCATATAGCCTGGGGGGTAGAGACATAGAGGGAGGAAGAGTGAAAGGGAGCAGGAGTAAAGGAGCTACAGTGAGGACTGAGAAGGGTGGCTATGGAGAACAGGTGTGGATGACAGTCAAAAGGGAAGACTGAGAAAGGGGTCAGCAGGGAGGACTGAGAAAGGAGACGTGGCTCGGGGGTTGTAAGTGGCATTGGCAGTGGCCAGTCACATCTACAGGTGAGAGACATGGGAGGAGATTTCATGGGGGCAAGGAGAAAGTTCAAACGCAGTCAGGTTGTGTTATCCTACTTCTCTTCTATTTTTATTTCTAAATTGGTTCACCTCAATAAACCCTGTTTTTGTGTAATTAAAAAGAGACTTCCTAATCATTTTCTTGACAATTTGGGAGAAGCAATTGGGGGATATTTTTAAACAGCCCTTATGGACTGGCTTAGGCAGCTAATAGCCTATAGATAGGCAGACAGCCTACAAGCAGTCAGATAGCCAGCCAGCTAATTTGAGCTATAGAAAATTTACATATTGGTGACCACGGCAGGACTTACAGGCCAGTTATAGAAAGTTTACAGATTAGGGTCCAGTTATAATATTTCTTTCACAACCCTGAAAAATCACTTAAACTGAGTGCCCCCTAAGTGACTTTTCTATTTGCATTTGCACTACCTGGAATATATGAAGTGTTTTTAAAATTATTACTCAAGATTCACATCATTGAAGATATATTCATTCACTGGTTCAGTCCTTAGTTTAAGAGATGACTCTCGTTGTGTATCACCTGGCAAAGCAACAGGTGAGATCAGGTGTTTAATAAGTGCTTTTTAATAATTATGACATAGTAAAAGATGAAGCAAAATCTATATTTAATGTAGTAAAACCAAAGCAACTTCAAAAGTAAGAAAGTACCTTTTTAGATTCTTGCTTTCCCCACCGCAGGTTGGAAGCATGCTGAAGACTCCAAAATTCCCCATCTGGCTGTGTAGCATCAACGGAACCTATAGCATCCTTTTTAGTGACAACAAGCTGCTCTTATCTGACTGGAAGATGGAGCATCTCTTTGGTCTTTATTTTTACACTGGTCATCCCTCCCAGAAAAAGGCAGCCTATCTTACAATAGGTAAGTATGTGCAAATCTCAGTGACAGATGTCCTCAAGTGTTCCGACAGGAATTTCTCTTTCACTTGGCATCTCAGCAAAAGAATTTTTCGGGTTGATGGCTAAAAAAAAGTAACTCACAAATTCAGTCTTAATTTGGTTTACATAAAACCCAGGGATTTTTGGAGCAGTGTAAAGAAAATGTCAACTTTTGGGGAAATAACAATTGGAAAGTGAATGGTCAGATTTTCTCTGATGCTTAGAATGAGCTGGGTTTTATGCTTAGAAAAGAGAACAATAAAAAGCCACATACCCTTGTCCTTATGATTAGCCAATTCTGCCTCCACATTTTATTCTGAATGGTCAGCATAAGGCAGAAAGAGCCCAAGTGGTAGAGCATATCAGATACTGACAAAGTTCATCTGTTCTTTGAATACTACTCCTAACAAATGATATGGTATTAATAGTAATGAAAATGCAGTACCCCTTTGGGTTATTTCTCTGACTGTCACTCTCAGGTTGGGTCTCTCAGGAGACAACAATCCCATTACAAATGCTTCAAGTTCAAGTTACTCTGTAGGTCTGCATTCTCAAAATTACATCTCACAAGCCCCCATCAATGTGCTCCCTTTTCAATATTCAGCAAGAAGAGGCAATTAACTCAAAGCAAAGGCATTTACTGAAATGGCACAGTAAAAAATAGAAATATTTCTTTTATAATCCTGCCACAAATATACACAGTATAAGTAGGAATCAATCAATCAATGAACAAACATTTATTAAGCACTTTCTATGTACCAGGCACCATGATAAGTACTGAGGATACAAAGAAAAGTTTAAAAACAATCTGCCCTCACAGAACTTATTCCTTAAGGGGGTGACAGCACATATACATATGATTATATTCAAAATATGTAAAAAATGAATGCAGGGTTTGTTTGGTGGAGTGGGAAGATAGCAGTTGGGAATGCGGTTATTTGTAGAGAAATGATTATTGAACTCATGGGAGATTATGAGATCACCAAGTGAGAGAGTATAGAGAGAGAAGAGAAGAGAAACTTGGACAGACCCTGAAGGGAAACCTTCAGAAGAATGACCACACATAAAGGGAAGGAGCAGAGAAGACTCCTAACTACATAGCTCCTGGAGTCAATGCCAAATGCTATGAACTCTTCCATCATGGTATTTTTATGTTCTCCTACTTATATCTTTTGGGGAGGGAAACAAAGTAGACACTCTTACCTTAGGATTCATAGACATCTCCCCTATTCCTCAGTCAGAGACCTCACTCTAGGTTATGGGGACTATCGACATACTTCCAACATTTGTATCTCTGCCAATAAACAGCCCAAACAAAGGTCACTTTCCCAATAATCATTAAACACCTCTGGCATTAAGGATTCCCCCAGGTTTTGCTTCTACATTACTTCCATTAGCTGTATGACCCTTGGTCAGTCACTTAGCTTCTCTTGGTTTCATATTCCTTATTTGTAAAATAGATTTAATCATGGTATCTACCTAAAAAGGTTTTCCCAGGAATCAAAACATAAAGTACTCTGCAAACCTTAAAGAGTTATATGAGTCATCATTATTACTAACATTATATAACAATTAATACAAAATTATTATTATTCCCTCCTGGAATTTTCTCCTAGTCCTTTGGGGGGAGGGGGGCAATGAGGGTTAAGTGACTTTCCCAGGGTCACACAGCTAGTAATTGTCAAGTGTCTAAATCCAGATTTGAACTCAGGTACTCCTGAATCCAGAACCAGTGCATTATCCACTGTGCCACCTAGCTGCCCCCCTCTCCTAGTCTTAATGCTCTTCCCTTTGCCCTGGCATAGCTGTCCTTGGTGCTTAACCTGCTGGCCAATCTTCTTTGTCCCTTACAGTATAGATCTAGCATGGTTCACATACTAGTTCCAACATAATGAGAGTTTAGCTGAGGATGGTGTGATTAACCATGATTAACTCCTGTTTCTTTCTCCTTCAGACACTCATTCTCACCATTGGGAAGAAGTCCAACAGAATGAGAACTGTGTCCCAGAACGACCAGTAGAGATGGTGATAAGGACAAAATGGAAGGGGGCGTCTGTCAACTGGAATGAAACTCTTCCATTCTTCTAAAACACTTGGTTTTTCTGAAGCATTTGACTGGGGACTAATTCTTTCTTCCTAACACCCTTTCCTCCCATAGTTTCCATGGCCTCAAACTCTCATAGATCTTATCCCATATCTCTGCCCATGTCCACTCTATTCTTTGCTGGCTCCTTATCCTCCTTATGACCCTTAAATCCTCAAGGCTCTCCCCCAGTGTATTTGTCATCTGAAGCAAAAGGAACTTCAGAGGCCCAACCCCCTTATTTTTGAGGTAGAGAAGGGGATATAGTGCCTACAATGTTCCAGGCACTGTGCTAAGTGCTCTTTATAAATATTGTCTCATTTGATTCTCACAACAAAGCTGGGAGGTAGGTGCTTTTATCCTATTTTATAGTTCAGGAAATTGAGGCAAACAGGGGTTAAGTGACTTGCCCAAGGTCACAGAGCTAGTAAGTATCTGAGGTCCTATTTTGAACTTCCTGACTCCAGGCCCAATGCTCTATCAACTTCCTCACCAGGAAGGAGGAAGAAAAGAAGAAAGAAGAAATAGAAACACAAATTGACCTGTTGAACTGAATTGATAGGGAAGGTCATTAACTGAGAGTTAGTAGAGTCAGACACCATCAAATCCAACTCCCTCATTTTGCCCATGAGAAAAATAAAACATGAAGAGGTTTTAGTGACTTGCCTAAAGTCACACAGCTAGTAAGTGTCTGAGGTAGGTTTGAAGCAAAATCTTCCTGTCCTTAAGTCTGGTGTCCTGTCCTTTTCTCCATGATTCCTCTCCCAAGTCCCAAATGTCAAAGTGCCAAAAACTTTGACACAATGAGAAAAAAACAACCTAATTTTCAGCTTACTCTTCCACAATTTCTACCACTTATCATGTTCTTCTTATTTCCTTTTTAATTAACCTACTTACATTTGCTTAATGTTTTACCACCCTGTGTTTCCTGAAGTTAGCAGAAAAAATTAACCACTGACCACGAGAATTAAATAACTTAAAGGTGTATGTTGGAAGACCAATGCCAAACTATTGGTGGCAAGAATATTATGCCTTCGACTCTAATTTCTAAATAGCATGAGTTGTTCACCCAGATACATCTCATAGGAAAAGCAGGGGAACAAATCTCTCTCTTTTAAGTGTGTCTTCAGGAAAAATTAAGTCCTTTAGTAAGAATGCAACCAAGACTGCACAGCTGCTACTTTGAAGTCAGCTATACCAGCTCATCCGTTTGATCCAAAATGTAGATTAAAATTCCCTCATGGCCTAGTATTTTGCAATTCATATTTCCTCAATAAAATGCTACCCTTGTATTATAGGTCTATAGCAACAAACTATTATTGAAGAATGAAGTCAAATGTAAGGTTAAACCAGATTTCTAGTTAAAGCATAAACAGAAGTCAGAATCACAGAATTTCAGAGTTAAAAAGGACCCCAGTGTTCAACCCATACCTGGCTCATCTAATTCTCATCTAATTCCTACACCCTTGTGCAGCTTCCAGTCTTTATTCCTGGTTCAGAAGATTATTAGACTCCTCTCTGTAAGAGTCTGCCTTGGGGCAGCTAGATGGTGCAGTGGATAAAGCACTCGGCCCTGGATTCAGGAGGACCTGAGTTCAAATCCAGCCTCAGACACTTAACACTTACTAGCTGTGTGACCCTGGGCAAGTCACTTAACCCCAATTGCCTCACCAAAAAAAAAAAGAGAGTCTGCCTTTTCATTTTGTAGATGAAGAAAAGTGAGGCTCAAAGAGTTAAACTAATTTGACTATGATCCTTTAGCTAGCAGGACTCAAACTCAGGCCCTCTGATGCCAAATCAAATATTCTTTTAACTCTACTATATTACATCCAGTGTTCTGCACATTGTGGCCAAGAAAAAACTGTAATCCTCCTCCTCCTCCTCCTCCTCCTCCTCCTCCTTCTTCTTGCAGGGCAACAAGTGACTTGCCCAGGGTCACACACCTAGTGTCAAGTGTCTGAGGATGGATTTGAACTCAGGTCCTCCTGAATCCAGGGCCAGTGCTTTATCCACCGTGCCACCTAGCTGCTCCCAATCCTCTACTTTTAATGTAGTCCAAGATGACACTGGTTATTTTGACTGATGATTCATATGAAGCCAGAAGCCCACTAAAATCCTGAGATTTCTTCCTTATAAATTATTGCTTTGCCAGACTTCCCCTTTCCTCTCCTTTGTGAAGCTGTAAAGAAAGCTCCCACTATTGATGAGGCTTACAGGCAATAATAAATGACAATATAAGTCCTGGCCATAACAATCATTATGGGGTTTGGTGGGTAACTGGGGTAGTTTCTAGAAAGCATTCCATCACCTAGGCAAAGCTAAAAGCTGTATCTAGCCTTAGCAATGACACAGCTAAGCAGGCTTGGTGTCTAGTCAACAGGCAATGCAACAGTGGCATGGGCTAAAGTAGCAGTAATCCCCAGAAGTTCCAGTGCTAGATTTTCCAGCCCTCACCTGGCTTGCACCTTTTTCTCTGTGGCCCACATTTCCTTTATGCACTTTTCTCTCTTCCATCAGGCTTCAGTGGCCATCCCACACCCCATAGTTTAATTTCTATTGAAGAGAAATGATTTGCTATTTCTTTAAAGGCAATATTTCCTCCCAACCGTCATGTCCAGGACTGCATGATCAGTTGCTCCAGTCAGAATTTGGTGGCTGTGGTCTTTCTTGTATATTAATTGGAAAAAATTTACAAGCAGTGAAAAGGAAGTAAACAGAGAGAGAGTTCGCTTAGTATGCTGACTGCCTATGCTGTTGGCTATAGGGAAAATAATGGGTATATCTCTCTTAACACCACCCCTCTCCTGAAGAGGAAAACAAAAAAGTCAATAGTTGGGAAGTTATGATAGAGTCCTTTGCCCTGCAGAAATGGAGGAGAGAAAAAGGTGTTAGGAAATTGTGGACAAACATGTGGACCTGGCTCACCATCCTGCCTGTCATGGCTCAGTGGCTTATCTCTTTTTTTTTTATTTCTTTTATTGGGGCAGCTAGGGGGCACAGTGGATAACGCAGCAGCCCTGGATTCAGGAGGAGCTGAGTTCAAATCCGGCCTCAAACACTTGACACTTACTAGCTGTGTGATCCTGGGAAAGTCACTTAACCCTCATTGCCTTGCCAAAAAATATTTATTTAGTTACTTACTTATTCATTCATTCATTTGTTTGTTTGTTTAGAAATTTCCCCAAGTTACATGTAAAAACAAATTTTCACATCAATTATTTTGAACTTTGTGTCCCAAATTCTCTTCCTCCCTCCCCACTCCTCCTTAAGAACTCAAGCAATTCAATATAAGTTAGACATGTGCAGTTGTGCAAAATATTTCCACATTAGAACTAACCCAAAAAAATTATACTTCAATCTGTATTAAGATACCATCCATTTTTTCTCTGTAGTTGGATTGCATTTTTCCTAAGTTCTTCTGATAGCATCCTTCTCATCATATCTCATCCCACAATTTGTTCAGCCATTCCCCAATTGATGGGCATTACCCCCAATTTCAAATTCAACTTTTTAAAAAATCTCTTTTAGGGTACCAATCTAGTAGTGGTACTGCTATTTTTTTGGTATTGGTATGCATGGTTTTATAGTCCTTTGGCCATAGTTCCAAATTGCTCTACAGAATGTTTGAATCAGTTTACAACTTTACCAAGAGTGTATTATTGTCTCATTTTCCCCACATCCCCCACAACATTTGTCATTTTCCTCTGCTGTCCTATAATCCAATCCAATAAGTGTGAGGTAGTACCCAGAATTGTGTTGACCTGAATCTCTCCAATCAATAGTGTGTTAGAGCATTTTTTCATATGGCTATGGGTGGCTTTAATTATTTCATCTGAAAACTTCATGTCGGTGGCTTATCTCTTGTCTCACCAACCCACCTAGTCAGGTTTCAATAGCCTCTGATCACCTGTAACCCCCAAGATTCAGTGGGAGAGAGGAGAGAGGGTGCTTGGGGTCAAGTAAATCACCCTGACTCCCCAGTCTTCTTCCACTCCTCCACATAGCCCAGTCAAGATGGATTTTCTATTCTTCCTAGCTCTCCCTCTCCCAATATCAAGATCAAACATCAGAGTCTTTTGTGAACTCTAGATAAAAGTCTGCTCCGTTGGCATGGTTACTTCCAGTGTCACATGTTCCTGGGACAATGCTAACTAAATTGGCAAGCTGAGAGGGGTTACAGACGACATCTAACCCTACTAAATTTCATCTTATTAAATGTGCTCCATCATATATTTTTGGATCCTGTCATTTACCCTGTTTTCAAAGAATTAATTCAGTACTCTGCATTTTTCTGACTTAGCCATTACATTTTTTATTACTTGTATGCACAAGGAAAAAACTGGACAATGGAAACACAAGCAGGTATCGCCAGTCATGCCCTCCAACCAAGTGAAGTATGGTTGACCAATTTACAGTCTTATAGATGTTTTGAGAAGACAAAGGACAAATTGGGGCGGTACAGAATTGAAAGACAAGTGAAAGTGATATGATGGAGGTTGAGATCAAATACAAAGTTAGGAGATTGATGAAGGTATACTTAGTGGGGGAGAGTGAATGACTGGGTGGTAACTGGAACTTTCTAGAAACAAGCACTGAAAACTCACCACACAGTTTCTTCAGGTTAGCAATGGCAAGTCTACTCACATCCTTTCCAATGATATAAAACTCTCTAGAATCCCCACGACATAAGACAAAACCAAGATCCTGATTCCACACTGTTAACTACTCTACTAGTTTTAAACAACATACTAGAATTCCTAAACAATTGGCAAATATGATTGCTAAGTTACTGTCAGTTATCTCTGAAAGGTCATGAAGAACCTAGAAGGTATGATTAAGTCCAGAAAAGGGAAAATGTCTAATTTTTATTGTCCACAAAAAAGGTAAGAAAATAGAGTCTGCAAACCGAAGAACATTTAACTTGACAGTGATTCCTGGCCAAATGATAGAACACAACATTAAAAGAATGGTTAGCAAAGATCTAGAAAGAAGAAGAATAAGTCACAAAAAAACAGACCAGTATATTCTTTTAGTGATAAGATGTTCTCTTAAGACAGGGAGCTGCAAAGCTCCTCAGTTCTGTAAATAGCAAGGGATTTTGTTTTGATAAATTCACCGACACTTCTCATCACAGTATAGCTCAGAGCAAAATAGAGGCAAAGCTTGTCTTCCATTCTCTGTCTCTTTGTCTCTCTGTTTCTCTGTCTCCCTCTCTGTGTGTGTGTGTGTCTGTCTGTCTGTCTGTCTGTCTCACCAGAGAAGGATGTAAAGGGAAACACATGCACTCCTGGGAGGTTTTCTCTTTCTCAGCTTTGATAGCTCTAAAGAATATCTTCCAATCGCTTTCTTTTCTCCAGCCAATCAACAAGGGAGTATCTCTCTTCCAATCAGCAAGATGTTAGCAAAACAACTGAATGATCGATCAATTGCCTCAGCTGGAAGCCTTCTGTGTCTTGTGACACCTGGCTTCTTGTGGCTCCTTCTGCACTCAGCTCAGCCTCCTGCTTCTTTTATCTCTTTCTATAGCTTCTCAAGCCTCCTTCTCTGTCTTCTTCTATTGTCCAGGGCTTTAAATCAGGGAGTACTGGTGGTCAGTGACTCATCTTTCCATCATGATGTAAAACTTAAGAAACCTACCTTTCTATCAAATATGAACAAAGGGTCCTTATAAAATATTTCCCTAGTCCCCAAAGACTTTATAACTTTTCAGTTATAAACTTCAGCATTGTTAAAAAGGAAAAAAATACATGCAAAGGACTTGGTAGATCATAATGTCATGCAGCCATCACCATCTGATGCACTGCCCTTTCCTTCCAACAGGTCTGCTCAGTACATTCAGTAGTCAGTAGAGAGGCAGGTCTCTATCTGGTCCTTAGAACAGTCTCTATGTCACTTCTCAACATTTTATCTGAGACTCTTATTTCACAAATCCATTTTACAGCTTTCCTCACACCATCGTTCTTTTTGTCCATTTCAGCCATTAAACTGTTCATGTGTGAAAGGGTCAGTACCTAATAAGTCAAGTCAATAAGCATTTGTTAGGTGCCTACGATGTGCCAGGCACTGTGCTAAGTTCTGCGAAATTTTAAAAAATCAAGAACAATCCCTGCTTTCAAGGTGTCCACAGCCTGGTAAGGGAGACAACATTCAAGTAACTATGTATAAATAAGATAGAAGATAAATTGTAGCTAATGAGGGTGGGGAGGTATTAGGATTAAGGGAGAATGAGAAAGGCTTCCCACATAAGGTAAAATTCTAGATGAGACTTGAAAGAAGTCAAGGAAACCTGCAAGTAGAGTTGAGGAGGGAGAGAATTCAAGGCATGGGAACATTCAGTGGATCTGTCCAGAGTTGGGAGATAGTGTCTTGTTTGAGGAGCAGCAAAGAGTCGAAGGATCTCAGACTGTGGAATGGAGTAAACTGCAAGAAAACTGGAAAGAGAGGAGGGAACCAGGTTATGAAGGATTTTAAGAGCTAAACAGAGGATTTCATATTTGATTCTGGAGGGGATAAGGAGCCATTGGAGTTTATAGAGTAGGAGGGGTGACATGGTAAGACTTGTCATTTAGGATGATTAATTTGACAGCTGAGTGAAGAATGGACTAGAATGGGGAGAGACTTGAGGCAACCAACAGCTAATGCAATAGTCCAGGTGTGAGGTGATGAGGACTTGTACCAGGGTGGTGGCAGAAGAAAGAAGGGGGCATATCCCAGAGATGTTATTAAGGGAGAATTGACAGAACTTGGTAAGTGATTGGGTATGGGAAGGTAGGAGAGAGAATGAGTTGAGGATAATGCTTAGGTTGCAACCCCTAAGTGAACTGGAGGATGATGGTGTCCTCAATAGAAATAATCACAGCTAACATTTGCAAGGTTTGCAAGATACTATAGAAATACTATCTCATTTGATCCTTCCAACAACCCTTGGAGGTAGGTGCTATTATTAACCCCATTTTACAGATCAGGAAACTGAGGCAAACAGAGGTTTAGTGATTTACCTAGGGTCCTACAGCTAATGAGTGTCTGAGATTAGATTTGAATTCAGGTCTTCCTGACTCCAGGGTCAGCACTCTATCCACTTCACCATCTAGCTGACCCACAGAGAAATTAGAAGAAAGGAAATTGGGCATAGGAAAATGAGCTTCATTTTGAACATTCTGAGTTCAAGGCATGTACAGGACATCCAGTAAATTATATTGTTATATTGTGCTTTAACATCACCATTTCTCTTTTTTTCTGAATTGACCAAATATCAACTAAATGAACACTATGGAAACAGTAGAACAGGAAAGAAGACTCTACATGAAACTGTGAATCTCTATGATGTAAAACTTACTTTTCTTTTTAAGAATATAAGTTCAACATGTAAATCTCAAAGCTGTCCTCTTTCTGATTCCTTCTGTTTTCTTCTGTGTATTTTAAGCAAATGATTCAATGACCCCTTTTTTGTAAATTTTCCTTCCTTCCTTCCTTTCCAAATTCTATTACCATTTCTCCTCTCCCTTTCATCTCCCTCCCTCCCTTGCCACAAAAAAAAAAAAACAGGAAAAAACCCTTTTGTAACAAATATACATAGTTAAGTGAAACAAATTCCTGCATTGATCATGTCCTGAAAACATACACCTCATTCTACACCTTTTTGTTGGGGTGAGCGGTAGGAGCTGGTTTGGGGAGGCATATTATAATTCCATTAGACAAGCTATTTCCTTACTCGTTCTATGAGATGTCTAGGCAGCACTGTGTTGTTTTTTTTAGAAAATAGAAGTTGATGTGATTCTCCCACAACCAGTTCACATTAGTCTTTGAATATGTAATAAACTTGGGAACTTTCCATTATCAGGAACAAAAGTTGGGTTCTAAAGACCTTCCCGCTACCCCATCCCCACTCCCACAAGAGAATATACCCATTCCAATTTCCTAAACTCATTGAATAGTACATCTGGGAGAGCTGGAATTTGGAGTCACAGGCCCTGTGTTTGAATGACAGTTCTACCATTTAGCTATCTGACTGGCAAGTCACCCTGGGCAAGTGACTTAATCTCTATCTATCTCACTTTCTTCACTTGCAAAATAGGGATAATAACAGCACCTATGTCCCAGAGTTGTCATGAGATAATATTTGTAATGCACTTTGCACAGTGCCTGGCACATAGTAGGTATTTAGTGAATGCTTGTTCCCTTGACACTCTTCAGTTCTAAAGCTATAATATTATGATGTGCGATGTATGTTTCTATTTGAATTTAAAAGCTTAAAATTCAGGGCAGCTAGGTGGCACAGTGGATAGAGCACTGGTCCTGGATTCAGGAGAACCTGAGTTCAAATCCAGCCTCAGACACTTGACACTTACTAGCTGTGTGACCTTGGGAAAGTCACTTAACCCTCATTGCCCTGCCCCCCCCAAAAAAAAAGAAAAAAGAAAGAAGAAAAAAAATAAAAAGCTTAAAATTCTCACACACACACATTTTAAAATGAATAGTTAGAAAAATAAACCTTGAGGTGATGGATAATATAACGTCCTCACATACATCTCTCATGGGAAAATAGAAAACAAATGTGGGTGCAAGCTTAGATTACAATGTCCTTATTATCAACAATATCACCTCTGGCTTTTACATTTATCAGGAGATTTAGTAGTCACCTATATAAAAAGCATAAATTTAACATATTATACACAGAAATGATCTATGATTATATCAAAGTAAGGACTTCCTACTGTAGGAACTCCCTTCACCAAAAGCAGGTTGCAGCTCCTCCAAGACTTAGGAGATAAGACCTAGGGGATTGAGGTCCTCTAGATGTCCCTGTTTCCAGATGGCATAGTTCCGATAACCACATCTTTAAGAGCATGTATAGACTCGTATAATTGTATAGTATAATGGGGCAGCTAGGTGGTGCTGTGGATAGAGTACGAGGCCTAGAGTCAGGAAGATTCATCTTCATTCATTCAAATCTCTACTGGCTGTGTGACCCTAGGCAAGTCACTTAACCCTGTTTGCCTTAGTTTCTTCTTCTGTCAAATGAGCTAAAGAAGGAAATGGCAAACCATTCCAGTATCTTTGCCAAGAAAAGCCCAAATGGGGTCAGGAAGAGTCTGACACAACTGAAATGACCCAACAACAACAAACAGACTAGTATACAAAATGCTAATAAATAGGGGTACCCCTTACAAAACATAATAGAAACATCTCCATACAGTCATATGTAAAGTGAATTCCTACTGAATGGATCCTATTTTGCCATGAGTTTCCATCACAAAATCGAACATATGTGCTGCTGGAGGAGTCTCCTTTTTATTTTTTTATTTTTATTTTTCTTTCTTTCTTTTTTGTTTGTTTTTGTTTGTTTTGTGGGGCAATGAGGATGTCTCCTCCTGTACTATTTTCACACTAGAACTTTAAAAAATCACATGTAACAAAAAAGAATTTTATGTTTTTCAGTATGGGGGAGAATTTGGCTTCTCAAAGGCTTGCCTAGGGGAACATCTGTTGACAAGAATGGGCTCATTTGAGGGCAATTTTCCATGCCTCCCTAGCCCCTTCCCCACCTCTGACACAGTGAAAGGCAACCCAGGCTTGATAACAGGAACGCTTTTTTGGCCCTCAGTGGGCATCTGAATGATGTGGTCTCTCAAAAAGCTTGCAATTTTCTGTTTTCTGTAAAGGTAAACTTGAGTTGATGTTTGTGCCCAGTAATTTATAGATGTTGTAGAGTATCTGATATCTGATAGCTCTACCCCTGCTTGGCAAAATACTTGTTGGAATCTGGGCAACAAATTTTTTTTATCCTCTTGGCCTTTTTCTGGCTAAATAGACAGGACAAATTCTTCTGGGTACTTCTAGATGTCTTGTGGTGGAGGGCTGGAAGCTGGGGTGCTCCTTGGGGCTTGTTGTTATCAGAACAATGCCATCTGGAAACGGGGACATCTAGAGGACCTCACTATCCCCAGGACATCCATCCCTCTTCACCCAAGGCTCTCAATGGGAGTCATCTTGCCTATCCCCCATTTACGAAATAAACATTTATGAAGTGCCTACTGTATTCCAAGCTCTTCCATTGTTCATGTGATGACCATTTATTGGGCATGGTATGAGGGGGATTCCTTTTCATATGGGCAGGACTAGACAGCTGTTGAGACCCCTTCCAACTCTGAAATTCAATGTTTCTTCCATATTATTCCCATATAAACCATAGCTCAGCACACAGCTCTCTCTGACCCATATTGTTTTGGTGTTACCTTCATCAGCCTATAACAGCCTTCTGCTTTCCACTTTCCTAGTCATCTGAGAGAGGAAGCGTTGTATAGTGAATAGGAGACTTAAAATTGAGAAGTGTTGAGTTCGAATCTGAATCCTGCCTCAAACAATTACTGTCTGGACACATAACTGCTTTGGGACTTGGTTTCCCCCTCAGTAAAATGAGAGGGTTGTGCTTAATGACCTCTAAGATCCTTCCCAGTTCTAAATTTATGATCACATGGCACAATCATACCTAGAATGGTTCCTAAGGTTCCATTTTCTTATACTGGGTCCCTGGTCCCCTTCCATCTTCTGAATTTTTCCCTTGGCACACTGTTACTCCGTTCTATGCACAGTAGCTCCAAACTGGGCTGTTTTCATTGCATCATGGCTACATATAACATTAGGATCACAATATATTTCTGCAATCCTAGCATAGTGCCAATAACATGAACTAATTTTCTCATATCACAAAAGTCTGTGAACATACAATTCAGGAACTGAATTGCAGAGTAAAACCTTATGAGTGTAATCTATCAAAGAACATTTGCTATTGTAGTTCAGTTTTGTGAATGCAATACACTGCTGTGAGTACTTGTCAGGGTAGTGAAGAGAGAGTGTACCTTTATCTAAAATGAGTTGGCACAACTTTCTAAGATGTTCGGGAGTCTATTTACTTTCTGAATTGGCTTCTTCCCAGATAGCTTCATTGGGCATGCCCAATGCCACTTCTTATAGTAGTCTTGGACAGGAGGAGACAGTGGTATATAAAGGTAAAGTCAGTTCCCAGGGAGGCATTTTGGTGTGATAGTAAGAGCCCTAGACCTGGAACCACAAGACCTGGGCTCATGTCCCAGCTCTGATAACTTGATGAGCTTGGTAACTCTGGGCAAATCACTTAACTGTTCATTTGTAAAAGGAGGATAATACTTTGGTTACCTTGCTTCTAGGACTGTTGTGAGAAAAGCACTTTTATAACCATAAAGTGCTGTGTAAATGTCAGCTATTAATTATTATGAGAGATTTGCCCTAGTGTCTGCTGGGAAACATAACTTTTTACAGTTAGAGCTATAACAAGGAATTCTTATGCCCAGGACAAATCCAGTAAATGGGACCTACCACCAGCTCAGGTCACACTGTTTAACTGAAAGTGACACAACAATCAGCATCATATTTAGTTCTAGAATCAGACTTTTAAAAAAGAGCTGTTGACAAGGACTACATTTAAAACCTCTAGCAGTTGGGAAGACTACATACCAAGCTCTCAGACAGGACAGAGTAGGCTGGCAAGGCATTGGGCAAGGGATTTCTTGGCAGCCCTGCTACCTCCCAGTCAAGAGCCCCAGACCCTTGGGGGACACCCACAGTAGTGACATGTCCTGGAGATGAATACCAGCCAGATGGGTAAGAGGAAAAACAAGAGAGAATAGGGTACTATTTTATAGAGTGAATTAGTGACAACTCACTTCTTAAGTTAAGAAATTAGAAAATTAAATTAATTTCAGTTGACAGTGATAGCTGTACAAGATTGTATTGATTGAAATCATATAATACGGGAGCAGCTAGGTGGTGCAGTGGATAAAGCACTGGCCCTGGATTCAGGAGGACCTGAGTTCAAATCCGGATTCAGACATTTGACACTTACTAGCTGTGTGACCCTGGGCAAGTCACTTAACCCTCATTGTCCCACCCTACCCCCCCCAAAAAGAAATTATATAATACAGTAAACACCTTTTAAAAGAAATAGTTTAGGGGGCAGCTAGGTAGTACAGTAGATAGAGTACCGGCCCTGAATTCTGGAGGACCTGAGTTCAAGCCCCGCCTCAGACACTTGACACTTACTAGCTGTGTGACCCTAGGCAAGTCACTTAACCCTCATTGCCCTGAAAAAAATTTTTTTTAAAAAAAGAAATAGTTTTATTTTTCCATGGAAATAGAAATACTTGTGGTAACAGTCAAGCAGTACTTGAAGAAACATCAACCCAACCTCACTCAAATGTCCAAATGGATCTGTGACATCATCAGTGTGGACATTCACTCCAACAATGCAATCCAACCCATCCATGTCACCCTCTCTTGAATGATTCTGGTCTATGTTCTCCAATAACTTATCTGTGCAGGGTCTACCTATCATGCTGGAAGCCTTCCTTGATTTCTCAAAACATCCGGAGGATATCTACTAGTGGAGTGCCAGGCTTATCCACCCGTCGTCATCTCTTGTGCTCACTGTGCTACCAGCCCATCTTTTCCTCCTAGCATTTGTATCAACTCAACCATTTACTTTTGTTTTTTGTTTGTTTGTTTGTTTTAGTGAGGCAATTGGGGTTAAGTGACTTGCCCAGGGTCACACAGCTAGTAAGTGTTAAGTGTCTGAGGTCGGATTTGAACTCAGGTACTCCTGAATCCAGGGCCAGTGCTCTATCCACTGCGTCACCTAGCTGCCCCTCAACCATTTACTTTTTTTTTTTTTTGCGGGGCAACGGGGGTTGAGTGACTTGCCCAGGGTCACACAGCTAGTAAGTGTCAAGTGTCTGAGGCTGGATTTGAACTTAGGTACTCCTGAATCCAGGGCCAGTGCTCTATCCACTGCGCCACCTAGCTGCCCCCAACCATTTACTTTTAAAATAATTGGGGAAATAATAGGCATGACTGAATTCAACAAGTTGTTTTCAAAATAAACCATTGAATGAAATCCACCTTTAAAAAAACTAATAGAAATAGATATGTGTGTGTTACATATTGTCTTTTTAAAAAACTATTTTGTTTAATATTAAATCTTCCTACAATTGCCCACAAGGTGGCACCAGTAACCTTCATTGATGGCAGCAACTATCAAGTTAAAAAGTGGGAAATTTTACTGGGGATGTACAAAACTCTTAAAATGTTTATAGGATTAATGTGACAAATATTTAGTGCTTGGGATATGGAAATACTGATCTCACCAGTCATTGAACAGAAAGGTTTAAATTTAACCTGTCCAATGCAACTTGAGTTGTGCCTATGTCTTGGGTCTAGTCAGCCCGTCTTGTACTAACCCCCCTCCAACTCTTGTTCTTAGGACCCTGTTCATGATTTATCATTTCCTTTTTCAAGTTAGGATCACAAAGGAGGCAGTTCAGGGACATGAAAATAAAGTTGGATTTGAAATCAAAGGTTTGGGTTGTGGCTCTCTGCAACTTCCTAGATGGCCTTGGCAAACACTACCCCTCTGCGCCTCATTTCATCATCTGTAAAATGAGGAGGTTGTACTAGATGTCCCCTAAAGTCCCTTTTGAATTGAAATACATGTTCCTATGTCCTCAAAAATCCACAGGTTCCCCCCCCCCCCGCTTCAGATCACTTCGTATCTAGGCAAGATGTATCAGAGATGGCAGGAGGAGACCAGTTTTTGTCTAAAGCACAAGCTTTTCCCTTGGATCAGGTGTTTCCTCCTTGTTTCCTGCCTTTTACTTTCTGTTCTGAGCTCTGAAATTGGGTGACTTCTTCCTGCCTCCATGACTTCCTTGTTCTTAGACAGTCAGCTTGCTCTTGACCTTCTAGAGTCCCTGAATCATGCCTTCTTCTATAAGCTTTTAGACACTTGACTTATATCATACCCTGACAACAGCCCAGATCTTTCCCGCTACCCCATCTCCATCCCTTCTCCCTCTGGTCCTGGTGTGTCCTTTGTCAATTGCTTATGTGACTTAGCCCCATATTTCACATGTCCCCTATGGGTCTCAGTTTGGGTAGCCTGAGGAAGGACAAGTTCATTGTACTCACCCCTTTCAGATTAAAAAAAAAAAAATTAGATCATTCAGTGCTGAAGGCAAGAGGTATCCTACATGAGCCATTAGTCTTTATCACTTAATGGCTTCTTGAAAAATCCAGGCATCCTGAGTGAGTTAATCAGATTTGACCAGCCAGAAGGATGGTGGAACTCTTGACAAACAAAATGAGAGTGACAGGTATGCACTTGACTTCCATTAAGAAAGCAGAAAGATGCCCCGAATGAGCAGTTGAAGACCACGACAGAATGAAAGATCAAGGGAAGAGGTGGGTAAATGAACTGAGCCTGTGATCTCTTCAGGACACAACACTCTCCTTTGTCTAATTAGAAGAGCATTGTGCTAAGACAGGAAGACGGCTTGATTTAGAGGCTGAGGACCTAAGGTCAAATCTCAACCTTCTAACTTACTATTTGTGTGACCTTGGGCAAGGCATTCATCTCTGTCCTGATTTCCTTAACCCTTAAATGAGCAAATGCCCCCTGAGGTTTCTTCAAGCTGTAATTTATGATCCTATGATCCTTTCCCATTTCCAATATATAGGGAAGAATCTTAAAGAGTCAGCATGGTATAATGGAGAGAGTATTGGACTTTGAATTAGGGAGACCTTGGTTTAAATCCTACCAATGACACTTACTAGCTGTGTGACCATGGGTAAGTCAATTGACTTCTCTGAACCTTGACTTTTTAATCTAGAAAAAATGAGGATGAGCATACTTATAATATCTACCTTGCAGTTTGTTTCAATGTTCAAATGAAATGGTATATGTAAACCACTTCCCAAACCTTAAAGCACTATATAAATATCAGTGGTTATTGGTTGGATTGGAATCTCTATATGGATCTGTCATTTCATTGGTAAAAGGAGCAGTATGGTGAGAAAACTCCCTCTATCAGTACAGTTTAGTATGTTCTCTGCACTTATAGCCTCAGGGTTCCCCAGAGAACTGAGAGTCATGTAGCCAATATCTATCAGAGGCAGATTTGAACCCACTTCTTCCTGGTTCTGAGAGCAGCTCTCTACCCATGATGCCATGCTGCCTCTCTTTGAGTGAGTGTATATAATACATTGATTCACACTTAAAATAATTTTAAAGGAGTCTGTGGAGGGCAGCTAGGTAGAGAAATGGATAAAGCACTGGCCTTGGATTCAGGAGGAAATGAGTTCAAATCCAGCCTCAGACACTTGGCACTTAACTAGCTGTGTGACCCTGGGCAAGTCACTTAACCCTCATTACCCTGCAAAAATAAATAAAATAAAAGGAGTCTGTGACTCCAGAGTAGAGAGGCTACTTAGTTCTATCTTTGTACACAGCACCCAGCATGTAGTAGGTGCTTAATAAATAGTCCATTGGGTTAAATTAAAAGGCATTATTGGCAACAAAAAACTCTAAGAAATATAAAGGCAAGTCTATGCCCACTCCTTTTAGATGACGCTTAATAAATGTCTGAGCATTGTCACATAGGGTAGGGCCCCAATCTGGAATCATTTCCTTGGATATAGACATCCCATGTCATGGGAGAGATGAAAGATGAACAGAATGGATTTCAAGACAATGATTACCTGCCTCCCACGATGTGTGCTGCTTGGCTCCTCATCCCATGCATTAATATTACCTCCAGGAGACAAGCTGAATAGCAGCTCTTGGATTGAATGGCTCCTGGGACATCCTTTGCCAGTGATGCTCTCACCCTCCTCAAAATGTGAAGCCCAGCCAGAGACCTTAATGAAATTTGTGGAAACTACTTCCATTCCCTTTTTAGTAGATATCCCAGGTTGTTTTATTCTATGTCTTCTCCCCTCAAGCTGTTCAGTAGCCATTTGTTACATTTAATGTACACAGAGCCACCTGCTACCTCAATAAGACTTTGAAATAGTTTGACCCTTTTTCTGGCTTTCCTCTTCTTTTCACAAACTGCTTCATGAGTCATCCTTCAGTCTGGGAAACAAGAGGAAATCAGACCTTTTAAGTGGCTCAGAGACTCTTATGGGTGATCTAATCTCAAATAAGGGAACGGTAGCTTTCCTAATATCCTGTCTCTACAATTTAGTATAAAACCCAGGTCATTCCCCTAACCAATGAGTCATATAACACCTTGGTTGCTAGTAGTAACAGAATATCCAATGTCCTGGGTTTGATCATCGCACCCTGACCCCATTTTTTACTTGGAGGATGAATTAAGGTGCATAATTGAGGTAGTGATGCATATGTATGTGATGGAATTGAGGAGAAAGAGGAGGTGGAGGAAGGAAGAAGAGACAGACTGAGAGGAAGAAGAGGAAGAGGAGGATTCTCAGAAGAGAATGAATAAATCATGACAACATGTGCTTTACTTATTTTTTAAAGCTTTCCCAAGTAAAGTGCACAAACATTTCACATAGAGTCTTTTTAAGGATGAAAAGGAGAAGAGAGTGAGGGAAAGAGAGAGGGGGAAAAGGAGGGGAGGGAGAGAAAAAATGTGGAGGGAGGGAGAAGTGGGGAGAAAGAATGGGAGAGAGGGATTAAATGGTCTGATATTTCAAGGCACAGAGACAAGACACTATAAACAGTTAAACCTAAGTATGGGGTTGGTTTATTATAGTGGAAAAATGAGATTGAGGATGACTGTCCCCACTCTGACTTGCTATCACGTAGATTATTGATTCAAATTCTGATTTTAAATAATGTTTACTAAATGTCCTGACCATTAGCACACAGAGAAAAAAACTCAGTCTGGAATGATGTCCTTTATGTCAGACATTCTATTTCACAGGAGGGATGGAATACATTTCTGGATGATTATTACCTACATCATATAATCTACATCACTTCACGGTAACGCTCATGATGGTCTCAAGCAACAGGCCCTGCCAAAAAATGGAGGCTGATGTGGAGTGGTCCAGCAGAGTTGGGGTTGGTGAGGTTCTATATGGAAACAGATGAAGGAAGATGGATGCCTTTGCATATGCATCCATGTAGATAGAATAAACAGAACCCAGGCACCTGTGTGTCCCATTCTCTTCTCGAAGCTGAATCACTCACAAGCATACCAGAAAAGGATAAACACGAGGGGCTCTAGAATCCTTTGGTACCAGGGGTTATACTTATGGGCTCATGTATTGTTCTAGCTATTTCTGTTTATATGTCCTACCCTTCCTCCCTCTGAGTTCAGTAAAATTTGAATAGGTCACTCCACTCAATCTATTATTCAAAATTAGTGAATTAGTGACAGCATCTAGATACTATAATTGAGTAGATGGTGAGACTATACTGTATAAAAAAACAATCCTGATTTAGATGTACAGGGAAAGCAGTTAGGTGTGTGCTAGCCAGAATGGAGGAAGCTAACAGCCCAAATTCCTTCAACTGGCCTCTTGCTCTTTTCCCTAGCTTCAACCACATAGCAATCAGAGGATCTTGGAATCAAGGGAGTCTCATTTTCCCAGCCCTCAAACAATCCCTATGGAGTTTGAGGGAAGGGGACAGAAGCCTTAAATGATATTGAAGGGATGTAGATTCATCATGATGCAATTAAGAAGAGTTTAAAAGGGATTTTCTAATCTCGAATCATATAATTGTCTAGCTCCAAGGATTATCCAAATTGCACTAGGAAAAAAAGATCATCCAAAGAAAAGACTTAATCTTAGTCTGGGGCATTCTGCAGGCTTTTATCAGCTCTCTGGTTGGATATGGTGGTTCATAGCCCTCATCTGTCCACTAAAAGAACTGTCAGGTTCCCTAACCCCTCACTCCCTTCCAGGAAAAGGCTTTACAGTTACTTGCCCCTGGTAGCTGTTTGGCAGAGAACAGGAAGGATCAAATAGCCGAAGTCCAGAGATCAGCCAGAAACCAGGATACTACTTGAGACATGTAGCAGAGAGTAATACAATCATGTCACCAGAGACATCTGCAGTTCTTTGGCATCAGAGGTGCTTGTACCCTGCCTGCATGTATCCCAATGTGTGGACCTTCCATAAATATACTCTAGAAGCACAAGCTGCTGACGTGTTCCTTCAGGTCTGTTCCCAAGCAATTCATGATCCATACATGTATACCTTCCATGCACATTCCCTGGTCACATGTTCTCTGAACTGGCCATATGGTAGCTTAGGGAACAGCATACCATATGGTGGAATCTTGGGACTTTGAATGGCATTTGATGAACTGAACTACTGTGTTCTCTCATTGTCTGGCAAAAAGTAAACACATGAATCGGGGCTTATTAGCTCTGACTCTGAGTAGTTACTTGCTAGGCCACAAGGATAACTTACATTTGTGGAGACATAATTTTCTAGGAACCCCTAGGTGCGAGTCTCAATTGTCATAGTTAAATTTGAAGAGTTAAAGACTGTGGGGCACAAGGCTGTCTTTTAAATATGATGCCCTGGGGTATTTATTAGTCAGGCATGTCACAAAAGAATGTCCATGACTTCTCTTTCTGGCAAGTGTGATTTCCATTTTGAAAACTGCTGCTCCCATTCTCCCCTCCCAAGTTGTAAAGATAAGAAAACAAAATTCCAAAGTTAAACTTGGTTATTTGGCACTTGTAAATGTCATAATATAAATTCAGCAGAGGTTTCCAAAGCAGCAAAACTATAAAGGGTGAGTGGGTGACTAAAAATAAGAACAGTTGTATCTGAGAGAATAGTAACAGTTCAGGGCCATGCCAAAGAGGTGTTGGAATGACTCCAGATAGAATTAGCCTCTTATATCTGAACTCCAATGTACACATTGCAAATCCAGTTTAGAATGTGCCATTCTGATTTTTTAAATTTATATATCCTCCTCCTAGAACCTTCATCTCCCAGAAGCTATATTTAAGGAGGGTGCCCAAGTGGGCCATCTCTTCATTTCCCAGTCCCCAGGCTGGGTACCTTTCACTATCTTTTCAGCTTGCTTTGATGTGTCATCTTCTCCCATTAGATGGTAAGATCCTTGAAGGCAGGGGCATATACACATATGTGTGTATATGTATATATACATATATATCTTCAAATCATATAATTGTCTAGGACCAAGGACCTTGAGTTGTACTAGGGAAGCAATGGTAAAAAGAAAAGACTTGATCTTACTGTGGGGCATTTTGTAGGTTTTTATCAGTTCTCTGGTTGGGTAGGGTGCTTCATAACCTTCATCTGTCCACTAAAAGAACTATCAGGCTCCCTACCCCATTGCTTCCTTCCATGTAAAGCTTTCCAGTTACTGGTCCCCAGTAGCTATTGGACAGAGAACAACAAGCAGCCTGAGAAGGATTAATTAGCCAAAGCCCAGAGAGCAGCTCAGAAACCAGGAGACTACTTGAGATGTAAAGCAGATCTACAGATATTATAATATACACATATACCATTTGTATACATATGCACACATATACATAAATGCACGTGCATATATATACATATGCTCTTCACAGAGCTTATACTCTAGTTAAGGAGATAAAACATGCACACAAAGGTACAATGGAAACTTATTCAAAAGGAGAGAGAGGGGCAACTAAGTGGCATAGTGGCTAGAGCACCAGCCCTGGATTCAAGAGGACCTGAGTTCAAATCCAGCCTCAGAAACTTACTAGCAGTATGACCCTGGGTAATTCACTTAACACCAATTGTCTCCCCACCCCCCAAAAAGGAAAGATGACTGCTAGCTGGAAAAGCCCAAGGAGGGCTTCATGGAGGAGATTACATTTGAACAGAGCCTTGAAGCAGAGGGCAGCAGCATAGGGGAGAGACAAGCAGACTATAGCAGGGCAAAGGGGTTAACTTGAGAAGTATAGAAAGCTTTCCTTCTGATGACAATGATTTGCATTTTGAAAGTTCTCCCCTCCCCCACTTCAGGTTAAGAAGATAATACAATAAAATTTTAAAGTATTAAAATTAGCCATTTCACACATGCAAATCTTATCATATAAATTCAGTGCCAGTTTTCAGAGGCAGCTATGAAGTACGCCAAATGGGAAGCCAGCTGTTTTCATATATCACCACCTGTAAAGAATATTGACATCCCTTGAAAAGAACTCCATTCCCCAAAATTTTATTGGAAAAAGACTTTTCTCAGCAAGAAAATGAAAGAGTTCTATAGAAAACACTAGGCAATCTCTTATCGCTGAGTCATTTTCAGTAGCGTCTGAGTCTTTGGGACCCCATTTGGGGGTTACTTGGCAAAGATACCAAAGTGGTTTGCTATTTCCTCCTCCAGTTCATTTTACAGAAGAGGAACTAAGGCAGAGTTAAGTCACTTGCCCAGGATCACACAACCAATATGGCAGTCTCTAGTGTGGCTAATATCTTTGTTTGTTTCTTTATTTATTTAGAATTTTTCCATATCTTACATGTGAAAACAAATTGTAACATTGATTCGTGGCTAATATTTTTTAAAGGTCACCTGTGTTTCTATATATCTATACCAGTGACCAGAACCAGCATTAGGCAATCAGGGCTTTGTCCAGAATGTTAACATGAGGGCAGGGGTGGGGAATATGTGCCTCTCCATAGAGAAGGGAACAAAGAGGCTAGGGGCATCCCATCAGGAGGCAGCAAATCTCCCCCTCCCTATGTTAGTGTCCCAAGAGGAGGGAGCATGCTTTGCTCTTCCCCGATCAGGTCTCCCTCCATATGAAGTTCAGAATGCCTTCACACAATTTTTGTTTTTTAAGTTTTCTTTTTTTTATTAACTTAACAATCTTAAAAATTCTCCACAAACACAAACATTCCAAAATAGAAGGAAGAAGATTTATCCAACTGTGAAGTTCCTTTACGAGGAAGAGCTTCTATTCAGTGGATGGAATGCTTAATGGGGGTGAGAGAGAGAGAGAGAGAGAGAGAGAGAGAGAGAGAGAGACTCAATAAAACACCCCCCCCAATGCACAGAAGAAATAGAAGGGGACACAAATAGAGCACTTTAGTTACTGCCTTGTTAAATTATACTGATTGATAGATGAAGCATATATACATATCTATATTATGTGTGTATGCATGTATGATGATGAGTCAGAAGGAAATGTCATAGTTGATCAAATAAATAATATGGCCTTTGTGGAAATCCCTAAATCTTCATACAAATCATAGCTGGAGCATGAGCCCAAAGAGTCTAAAATCCTGAAGAAAAGTTAAGTGACTTGCCCATAGCCACATAACTGGTAAATGTTGGGTGCAGGATTTAACTTACCTTTTTTATAGTGCCTCAAAGATTATAAATGCTTTTCTCACAATAATCCTGTGAGGTAGAGAGAACAAAAAATAGATGCATATGTATAAATATGTGTATATATAGTAGACACGTGTGTGTGCCTATACATATACACAGTTCCTTCTCCCCCAACCAGTACAACTATAACTGACCACGGTAGTGTAAAGAATTAATTGTTATTTGAGGTTTTTATGACCCCATCTTTGGGCTAGAATTTTTTTTAAAAAAACCTCGGCACGCACACTGGCCTCTGGGGTTCCACAAATGGCACGGTGCTCCACCCACTGGTTGTAGCCATCGCCATGGCACTGGCACCTCATGTCATCACCACTCACCGACGCCTACATGGGCCTGACAAAATTATAATGATTGGAAGCCTAGTGAGGGCAGTCATGTGACTGTCAGAGCGGCCAGCCAATTGGCTGGGAGCTGTCTGGGGTCTGCTGGGAAGAAGGGAGAGATTCACCATTCTAGCGGGAAGCTGGAAGGTGACAAGGCGCTGCTATGTATTCTCAGCTGATTCCTGGGTTATTCAAGGTTATTCCTGGGTGTTATTCAAGTTGTATAATTTCCCTTTCCCCATTTTATTTCCTTTCCCTTGATCCTACTGATCCTGTTTGTGTTGTTGTTGTTTTTTTTATATATGTTCGTTCTTGTTAAATAAATCCTGCTCTGTTTTGAGGGAGGCTTCCAGTCTCCTTCCTTGCCCCAATATTGCGGCTAGCCACTTAGCTAACACTCCCCAATTAAAAATTGGTGCCCACAGTGGATTGCCTGGCCTAGGGTCCCAAAGTCAAGATGAGTATTTATGGTAGTAGGTACATCCTTTGGGGTTTCCTTCTCATTCACTGAATTTGCCTTGGTCACCAGGATCACCAGTTGTGACTCCAGCTACATTGACTTTCTAGAATATAGCATGTCCCTTGGACCACACCCTGGGATGAAGGAGAACAAGGAGCCTTTTGGGGGCTCTGATGACCCTGATGGGACCCAGGAAAGGTTCAAAGCCTCTGGCTCTATTGCAGACTACAGTGAAGATGTGGAGGGAGCGTCAGTCTTTCAAGAGATGGCAGTGGGGTAAATAGTTTCAGAGCATTTCCAAAGGACACGGAGCTTTCTCTCATCCCCAACTGTGGAAATAAAAATGTACACCGTGAGACCATTTCCCTCAGGGATTTTGAACTCTTTGAACTCATGCCCCTAGCCACAATTTGATTGGACATCTAGTGCTTTCTCCAAAAATCACATTCTTTGGTTGTTCAACTGTAACACTGCTTTCTGAGTCATTATCTCGAGGTTCTGATTCTATCAGGCCAACAACACATGGATTTTAAAATGTCATTGAGAGTTCACACCCTTGAACTTTTTTTTAATTTTTATTTTTTATTTGTTTGTTTCTTGAACTTTACAAGTACAAGATTTTTGGTGGTGTTCCCTGAATAGCAAAAAATGGGAGAACCAGTGAAGCACTGACCTGCAGCTTTAATATTCTAAGAGGGAAGGTGAGGTGGGTTCAGAGCATCCTTTCCCAGGGGTTCTGTGGAGGGTTTTTATAGAGAACTACAGGAATTTTTCATACCTGTAGGATTTTCCACAAGTGACCTGTAATGGAATTTATTAATTTGATCATTGACAATGTTATGCTAAGGTTTAGTAAAAATACAGCAATTCAAACAGTTAAAGAAGAGAATCCAGTTTTTCCAGACGAGAATCCAGACCAGAGTCCAGAATCCAGTTTCCTTCTGATGACATCTTACCACTTCAAGAAGACAAGAGAACTCAGAGACTTTATATGTTTTGTTAGTTTTTACTATCTCCTTTCTGTTATAATATACACTATCTGTGACATGTACTCTCTGCAGAGGCTCTCCCTTTGCAAGACTAATGTCAAAGCATCGGTTCATGAGGACAAAAAAAATCGCCCCTCTGGACAAAACTTTCCTCTCTTCCTTTTCTATATTGTTGTTCACATATTATTAGTTAGCAATAGTTATTATATTCTTTTTACTGTTCCGTCAAGGAAATATTTTGTTTCTTGAGGAACAAAAGGGGGGAATGTGGTAAAAAGTTTTAACAGTCGGTTAGATAATGGAGAGACGCCAGGTTTTTTTTAGGACCACCCTTTTGGGGAGGAGACCAACAGCATGAGCTACGCACACCAGTCCACCTGTGATGCACGCCAGATTGCCTGCTGAGCACTCGACTTCCGGGGTGCGAGCTTAAAAGGCAAGGAGAGAATGGAAGTGGGGCCTTTTTTCCTGCTCCGCTGGTCTCCTGGCTGTGCTGCACAGACAGACACGGACTGGAGTTTGACTCAGCCCGGCTCTCGGTTAACAGCACGCGCTTGACTCGGTCTCTCTCCCCAAAAGGTGGCCTTGGGTTTTGGTGAGTTTTATACAGAATATAGACTAAGCCTAGACTTAAGACGATTTGTATTGTATTTCTACTTTCCTATCCTTCTAATCAACATCACCTTGTGACTACCATGCAATAAAAGGTCTATCTAGAAAACCAGAAGCTTCTTCCATTTACTAGTCTGGGAGATAAATTAAGGGAAAGGTTAAGTAGGGTAGATTTATGATCTAATATCCAATTTTAATCTCACAGACCTCACTCCCACTTAATTCAATCCAATTCAAGAAATGTATGCCAGGCTCTGCACTAAGTACAGAAGCTACAAGGAGAAAAAATGAAACAAAGACTACCCTCTGGGAGCTTGTACTCTAAGAAAGAGAAATGTACACAGATGAATAGACACACAATATGGACAAAGTGAAAATAAGGCAATGAAGGGGGAGGGAAATTATCAACAGCTAAGGGAAATCAGAAGGGCTGGAAGGAAAGAAGGAGAAAGGGGAGGGTGGGAGGAAGGAGCTAGAGAAAGAAAAATGGGGAGAAAGGAAGGAGGGAGGGAGGGAAGGGAAGATTTATTATTATGTACCAAGCACTGAGTTAAGCACTAGGGATACAAATACAAATATTAAAAAAAATAAAAAACAACAGAACTTTCCCTCAAGGAACTTAGTGTTTTGTTTTGTTTTGTTTTGGCTAGGGCAATGGGGGTTAAGTGACTTGCCCAGGGTCACATAGCTAGTGTGTCAAGTGTCAAGTGTCTGAGGCTGGATTTGAACTCAGGTCCTCCTGAATCCAGGGCAGGTGCTTTATCCACCGCACCACCTAACTGCCCCCAGGAGCTTACATTCTTTTTGGGGGGGGGGCAGGGCAATGAGGGTTAAGTGACTTGTAAGTGGCAAGTGTCTGAGGTCACATTTGAACTCACGTCCTCCTGACTTCAGGGCTGGTGCTCTATCCACTGCGCCACCTAGCTGCCCAGGAGCTTACATTCTAATGGAGGAAGACATCACACAAAAGAGGGCTGAAGGGGACCAGGAAATGAATATTTGGAAATCTGGGGGCTGGGAACAGGACTGAGAAGGAAATGAAGACTGGCCAGGGGTCCCCAGCAAAAATGGAGGATGTAGGAAGAACTCAACAAGGGGAGAAGCAGGGTGGGTCTCGCAGATGGATGCTCCATGCTGAGGTCAAAGGGGTGGTTGGATGTTCCAGAGTGAGAAGACCCGGTCAAAAATCTGGGAACCAAAAACAAAGCCAGAAGGTGAAAGTGAGGAAGAACATTCCAGGCACCTGGGCCGGTCATGGACTTCAGTTTCTTACTGTGCAAAATCGGGGAGTTAGACTAAGCGGTCTCCACAGTCAGTCCCTTTCAGCTCTAATGTTCTATGACCCTATAACCTACCCAGCTCCAAAGCCTTGCACCCAAAGCAGATTTTCCCTGCTCTCCCACAGGGTGGCAGGAATTAGTGGAATACAAATGTTGGGGGAGGCGGTAGTGGATTCGTTTATGTCACAAAATTCCGAGCAGGTCATCTTGGTAAACTGGCATGGTGTAGCGAAGAGAGTTCTAAATCTGGAGGCAGAAGGTCTGGGTTTGAATCCTTGCTTGAGCAAATCACTTAACCTCCACTCTCAGTTTCTTTGTATGTAAAATGGCGATAATCACACTGGCTCTTACTACCTCACATATTTCCTATAAAGAAAATAGTGGTTGTTAAATTATAATACATAACAGTGAACTACTTATTATAGAGATGCCCAAATCCAAAAAAAAGCCCCAACCTTAACATCAGAAAACGACTGTCTCTACGAGTGTGGGACTGTACGATCTTTCTGCGTCATACTGTTCGTCTCTGTAACAAGGGGACGATAATGCGGGCTCTATCTACCTCATACGCTTGTTGTAAGGAAAGCATCTGGTGAGCCTTAGACTACATCCATGCAAGCTGTCATTATTATTATTATCTGGGAATTGGGAAAGGAAAATACATTAGGATCTACGGAGAGCAGCAAACTGCCTGTGATGAGAAAAACTTAACTGACTGTTTCTCTGAGCCCCAGTTCGTCGAGGGGTGGAATGAGATGACCCCTGAGGTCCTCGCGGGTCTTCAGCCTAGAATGCTACAGTCCTTCAAATCTCCCAGTGCCAGCAACAGGCCACCAAGAGGCTCTTCACAAGAGTGTGTCAAATTCAACCAAACTGGTGACAATGTGCAACACGGTTTCCTGCCAAGAAAAAGATTGAATGAATTCCAAAAGACACGTGCAGTCGTCATTTTGTTAGAAAATTATTTTGCCTCACTTTCCTTTGTTCTCGGAATATTTACATGCCTTAAGAAACACACTTGGCTGATATTTCTCAGGCACTTTAAACTCTACCAAAGTCTTTATTTCACTTAATCCACATTACCAGTATTGTTGTCAACCCCATTTTATAGATGATCAACAAATCAGTCAACAAGCATTTAGTAAGAACCTACTACGTGTCAGGCACTGTGCTAATGGATAAAGAGGATATTTAGGTGAAGGGAGGTGAGATAGACACCTTGTCAGGGGTCACATAACTAGTAAGAGTTCAAGATGGAATTCAAACTCAGATCTCTCCTGATTTCGGATCTACCTCCCTCTCCAATATATCACATTGCCTCCCTGCTTAGCTCAAGAAAGGAAAAACAAATAAATAAGTTGTTTTGAATTAGAGGGTTTCTAGATGTTGACCTGTGGATATTTCTATTTTAGCAAGCACTGTGGCAGGATTAGTATGGCTCACCACCATGTTTGTTTTCAGAAGTGGGGAAGAGGCTCTCCTGGGTCAGAAAACCATTAAGTATAGTCATCCCCCTTGGGATCCTAATAGAAGAAGGAAAACTCACCTGGGAAGATGTTTGTTTCTCTGTTGTTTCAGCCTTAAGCATAACTATCTAGCATTTTTTATCTTATTTCCAGCTCCAAACCATCTTCTTCCCTCCACCTTCTCCCTTACTCAATATATGCATATATATATATATATATACACATATATATATATGTGTGTGTGTGTGTGTATTATGTATGTAGTCATGCGAAGCTTTTCCCACATTAGTCATGTTGTGAGGGGAGAAAAAAAAGCAAGAAAATTAAAAAGAAAAAATATCTAGCACCCATTTTACAAAACATGTTCTAAACAGGGTTTCTTAACCTGGAATATGTTCATTTGCTTTTTAAATATTTTGATAATTACATTTCAGTGTAATTGTTTTACTCTATAATGCCATGTATTTTATTAATGCCTTTAAAAGACTTATTCTGAAAAGGGATCCTTTGGATTTACCAGACTACTGCCCAAGGGGTCCATGACCCAAAAAATATTGAGAACCACTGATCTAAAAAATTATTTTGTCATTCACTATTTCATTCTTGTCAGTTTAAAGGGATATAGTAGGGGGCACTGATGGAGTGGGGAAAAGATAATTCTAAAATAACCTCTGAGTTGGAACTTTAGAAAATCAAGCTTGCCCTTTTAATTTTTTTTTTTTGCAGGGCAATGGGGGTTAAGTGACTTGCCCAGGGTCACACAGCTAGTAAGTGTCAAGGGTCTGAGGCCAGATTTGAACTCAGGTACTCCTGAATCTAGGGCTGGTGCTTTATCCACTGAGCCACCTAGCTGCCCCTTTAAATTTTTTTAAAGCATTTATTAAATCTTAAAACCAAATTTGGTAGCATCAAATTGCATGAGAAACCTCAGTTATGATGCAAACATCAGTTTCCAAGATTGTCCTTAGTGTTGAATAAGGAACAAAGAATTTTCTTTGAAAGATGATTTAGTCTCTCATCATTCTCATTCCCTGGAGGAATAATGTTTCAGTGCTATCTTCTAATCACAGTGAGAGTACCCCCTCTGTTAGCAGAGACCATCATCTCTCTGAGTTTTTGGAGACAGACCTCATGAATTTCTGTAAGCCAAATTACGCATCTCCTGATGGTCAATCAATCCTATGGAGATGAGCCTCTCAGAACTCAGACAGGTTGGTCCAAGACATACTTACTCAGCTCATTCTTTTGTTTTGTTTCTTGATGACTCATGGAGTAATTATCTTCCACTTGTCCGATTCTAATTTCTAAGGAATTATTTAACTTTTCCCATTTTGCCAATTCTACTTTTTAAGGAATTCTCTTCAGTGAATTTATGTACATCTTTTTCTATTTGAATAATTCTGCTTTTTAAGAAGTTCTCTTCAGTTAGTTTTTGTGTCTCTTTTGCCATTTGACCTATTCTGTTTTTTAAGGTATTCTTTTCTTCAATATGTTTTGTGCCTCCTTTACCAAGCTGTTGACTCTTTTTTCATGATTTTCTTGCATCCCTTTAATTTCTTTTCCCAATTTTTCCTCTACCTCTCTTATTTGGTTTTTTAAATCCTTTTTGAGCTCTTCCAGGAATTCATTTTGGGACTGATACCAATTCACATTATTTGTTGAGGCTTTGCATTTAGCTGCTTTGATTTCATTGTCTTCTTCTGAGTTTGTGTTTTGATCTTCCCTGTCACCATAGTAACTTTCTATTCTCAGGTTCTTTTTTGTTGTTGTTGTTGTTTGCTCATTTTCCAGACTATTTATTGACTTTTAACTTTCTGTTAAAGTTGAGCTCTGATCCTGGGGTGGAGAGAGCACCATCCCAAACTTCAGGTTTTTTATGTTGTTATTTTCAGAGCTAGTTCTAGGGTCTGTAAGTTTTCAGTTCTTCCAAAGTGTTATGATCTAAGGAGAGGTGTGGTCACTGCTCTCCTGGCCTGTTCTCTGGTCTGTGAGTGACCACAAGTCCTCTTTTCCACTCTAGAACTGTGACCGTGTTCCTGCTAATACTACTCCTCACCCTGGGGCTACAACCCAGAACCTCATATGGTTAATCCAACAGAGTCCTGCACCCATTGCCAGCAAAGGATCCCCAGTAATCTCCTTCTGAGTTGTCCAACCCCCCCTTATCATCTGTGGGCTGAGAGTGCTGGAAGCTACCTCTACCAATAGTCACCTCCAAGGACCCACTCTCACACCAGTGAGACAGATCTACCTTCTAAGTTGTCTTGGGCTAGAAAATTGTTTTACCTTGTTCTTTTGGTTATTCTGTCACTGCAGATTTCTCTTTAAGGTATTATTTTAAAGTTGTTTTGAAGGGAATTTGGGAGTGCTCAGGTGAGTCCCTGTTTTTACTCCACCATCTTGGCTCTGCCCCCAACCCCAGCTCATTCTTGAAGCTTTTCCAATATGGTAGGATCCATCAGTGTTTCTGTTCCACTGACAAAGACTCTGCCCCACCCTGTAAAATATCTGCCCCTGGTCTGAATCCCAAACCAGCTCTTCTGAGTAGGACAACTCAGGCATTACAACACTGAAGTAAGGATAAGTACCTGGCCTCCAGGTGAAAAGAGTTGTTTCTTGCTTCATCCCATTCCGCCTTCTGTCATGTTACTTGAGTCACAAATATAGACATTTCTAGCCTTGTCTCTCTGGTGACTGTGATCTCAGCATATATTTGGGAACCACTGATATGAGCTTGAAAGAAAATGGAAAATTACTTGTTCATTGCACAGCACAGCCGTCTGTCTCTGAGCTGGTTCTGACTGCATGAGCAAGGATAAGAAAATCTCTTAGGGCCCTTGCTACCAAGGCTTTCTGTGGTTTTTTTTTTTAATTTAGTATAATTAAAAGTTGTCCTTGATCAATATGTCCTTCTTGGTTCAGGTTTGAGGTCTTATAGATAAGCTCTTCTCTGCTGGTTTCACAGGGCAATGAGATAAGGAAGAATGTTTTATCTTTCAGCAATGTGAATTTTAGCAGGGCATAGACAGCATGTCTCTAATTTCCTCCAGAGCCAGCAAGTACTGAGGGATTGTGCTGCCATCACATGGCTATAAAAGAAGCAGGAAAATTTACTTATGTCTCAACTAGTTTTGCTTCTTAAATAGCTCCTGAACCAAAGTTGTTCACATTTATTTATTTGTTCAGCTAGCCTGTATTAAAGGCCTGCTGGATGAAGAGTACTCTGTTATGTGCTGGGGAGGGAAATAAAATTGAGGTGAAAGAAACCACTGCCTTTCATCTCTACTTCTTGGAACCCCAGCTCCCTTCAAGGCTCAGTTCAAGTGACAACGCCTTGAAGAAAGCCTTTCATGGTTCTCCTAGTTGTAAGACCCACTTCTAAAATCACAGTGTATTTCAAAGGCGGGGGAGGAGAGGAGAGGGGAGGAGAGGGGAGGAGAGGAGAGGAGAGGAGAGGAGAGAGAGAGAGAGAGAGAGAGAGAGAGAGAGAGAGAGAAGAGAGAAGAGAGAGCTGTATATGTATGTATATGAGTACATGTATAAACACATGCATATATGTGTGCATATATACACATGCGTATGTATGTGGATAATAGTAGCTAACATTTACATAGAATCTACTACATAGTAGATCATTTTATATCCTCTATGGTGGGCATGAGGGGGAACATACTCCAGACCACTCTCTTTGCCTACCCTACTCAGCCCTTAACACACTATCATCTAATCCTTTTTCTATACATAAGAAGCTATTTACCACAGAATGTTGATAAAGATTGAACTGGCCATAATGGAACCTGGGTCAAATTAACAGAACTCTAGAATCCCAACACTGAGGTGCTGGAAGAGAACTCAGCAGTGATCCATTCCTCAGGACTGGAACCCTCACCGCCACATATCTATCAGGCAATCATCCAACCTCTGCTCAGAGACCTTCAGTGAGGGGGATCCCCGACTTCCATAAGGCCCATTGCACTCTTACATTGCTCTAATTGTTAGGAAGCTTTTTCTTGATATGGAGCCTAAATTTGTCCCTTTGCAACTTCCCCTGGGACCAAACAGAATAAGTCTAACCCTTTTGTAGATCTGAAGACTTATCATATCCCCTTGAGTTTGTTCTTTTCTCCTCCAGGTTAAATCTCTCTTCTTCCTTCAAATCATCTTTTATATAACATGGGCTCAAGGCCTTTCACCATCTTGGGAAGGAAGGAAGGAAGGAAGGAAGGAAGGAAGGAAGGAAGGAAGGAAGGAAGGAAGGAAGGAAGGAAGGAAGGAAGGAAGGAAGGAAGGAAGGAAGGAAGGAAGGAAGGAAGGAAGGAAGGGAGAGAGGGAGGGAGAAAGGGGGGATAGAGAGAGAAAGGGAGGAAAGGAAGAAAGGAAGGAAAGGAAGGAAACAGAGCAGAGGAATGACTAAAACAGAAAAATGCAGGACAGCCAAGTGGACACACCCTGTACCCAAGTGGGACATCATTTTCTGCCTGAGCTGATATTGTTTTCAGCCAAAATAGACATGATACTTCTGTGGGGAAGCAGCTAGGTGGGTCAGTGGATAGAGCAATGGGCCCTGATTCAGGAAGACCTAAATTCAAATTCAGTCTCAGAGACTTACTAACTGTGTGACCCTGGATAAGTCACTTAACTTCTGTTTGCCTTAATCCACTGGAGAAGTAAATTGCAAATCATTCCAGCATCTTTGCCAAGAAAATTCCACGGACAGTATGGTCCACAAGGTCACAAAGAGTTAGACATGACTGAACAACAACTTCTTTGGAGTATGCTGCAGAAAGGACTGCTCTAATTCCAGAAAACACACATTCAGTAGAAAAGTAGCTAGGTGTCACAGTGGATAAAGCACTGGCCCTGGATTCACTAGGACTTGAGTTCAAATTTGACCTCAGACACTTGACACTTACTAGCTGTGTGACCCTGGGCAAGTCACTTAACCCTTGTTGCCCCACCAAGAAAAAGAAGAAAAGAAAAGAAAAGCAGCCTGGGCTTCTGTCCACCACACATCTGGACTCCATTCAGTTTTGTCTTTTTGCAATATTTGAGAAGTGATTAGAGGCACTTTTTAACTAGACTGTCTGGCCCTGGAATCCCAGAGATGGAATAGTTTCACAGGGGTTGGGAGATGGGGGGAGGGATGCTGCTCTATGAGCATTATAACCCGTGGCATTGCTCCTGTCCTTGCTCTGTGCCACTTTCATCTGTTGCCAAAGTGGCAGGACAGAGAAGAAAGTAGATTTCACTTCAGCAAAGCATTCAGAAACAAAAGCCAATTTTCTTCCTTTCTTTGGTGCTATGTCTAAGTATTGGCAGCTGTTGCTTATTGACAGCAGCATCTAATTTTAAAATGTAGAGATTATTTAGACTAATCAACTCCTTTTATAGATGGAGAAACCACATTTCAGAAGGACTGAAGAGGAGTCAAGTGATCTTTCCAGAGGCAAAAGCTAGTTTAGTGATGTTGTTGTTGATCTTTTTTTTGTGGGGCAATGAGGGTTAAGTGACTTGCCCAGGGTCACACAGCTAGTAAGTGTCAAGTGTCTGCAGCTGGATTTGAACTCAGTTCCTCCTGAATCCAGGGCTGGTGTTTTATACACTGTGCCACCTGGCTGCTCCCCATCCTTCATTCTTAAAGAGTACCATGATATTGGGGTGATGTCAGACTTGCAGGGAATTGGATTTAGTGAGGGAGGGCTGTGCAAAGTCACCAGCCTCACTCTCTCTTCCAGAGCAACCTGGATCCAGTGGCAAGATATAGATCAGGATGACTGAAGATGACCTCATATGAAGAAGGGGAGGGGGAGGGGGAGGGGAGGGGAAGGCAGGGAAGGAACTGCCTTACCCAACTGGAGCTTGCAAGCTGGGTCCCCAGTGGGACAGCTGTTACTCACAGAATGTTGGTTGTTGCCTTTTCTTCATTCTGAAAGTTTAGCGATAGTCAGAACTAGAAAACAGGACTCTTGACCTAGTATTTTCTTCCACTGGACTCTACTATTGAAGCTACTCTTGGGAATTCTTTTCTCGAAAAAAAGAACTTTAAAAATGTTTGGACTAGACCTGTGACTTCATTATCTTGGGGAACTCCTAAGGAGAAAATCCCTTCAACAATGCAGATCTGTACATTCCCTGCAATTTCTCTAACCATTGTGCTACATGGTCACTTGAATAAAATAAGGCAATAAAATATTGTCATCTAGGAATCGCTATAGATTTGGTACATTGTGAAATTTATAAGAGCACGTGAAATTCTGGCAGCATAGATGTGCAACATAAAAAGGAATGAACCATAAAATCATATTTTAATATGTTTAATTTGTGGGAGGGGCTGGACTTCAGACTTGGGGCATAAGTCCATGTGGGATGAGAGAGTTTGAGATACCATCCCATGTTGAGGAGACTCAGATGCTAGATGCCAAGAGGACACCCTTAGGGAGACTACCACTGTGGAAGAAAACAGGAAAGGGCCAGGCTATTAAGGAATTGACCTGGGGTTTACCATAAAGGAAGAATTCCAAAGGAAGAAAATTCCACTGGTGGCCATATACCTCAATGAGGTCAAAGACAGAAAGACCCAAAGGAAAACATCACAGGGCTTTTGTGCAGAAGCAAATACCTTTATAAATTGGGTACCAATTGATCAGAGAATGGCTAAGCAAATTGCGGTACATGAATACAGTGGAATAAGAAACAATGAAAATGAAGAATTCAGAGAAACATGGGAGATGATGCAACAGAACCAGGAAAACAATCTATACAAGGACTACAACAATATAGTAGCAAAGAACAATAAAGTAAATCTGGACTTCATGCAATGATTGTGGCCAAGCTTGGCCCCAGGGAAAGGTAAAACAATGAACCTCTGTTCTTTCCTTGAAGGGGGAAGGTGCAGTAGGCATGGAACATTGCAAAGCTTATCCAATAGTTTAGTACATTGATTTTACTTAATTGTGTTTTGTTTGTTTTTAAAATCTTTGTTATAAGAGAAGGCTTGCCAGGCAGAAAAGAGGGGACTGGTATATTTGGAAATGAATATAAAAAAGTAATAATGAAATGATGAAAAATTGATATAATGCAATGCAATAATATAAAAGTAAAAGGCATCAATTAAACTAAAATAAAAAGGATTCCATAGCTCTTGCCTATGACAGGTGCCCCCTCTCTATTGATATTGCTCACCAACCTGCATGATAGGAATTTTATCCATGCCTGGGAATCCCCTGACTATACTTTTCTGACTTCTAGATCTTTGCTCCATTTTATCTACTCTGATTTGGGCATTTATGATTTTCCTAAAAGCTGGGATACAGCATTAAATGTCCCCATCAAACATGTAACATATTCCTGCTAAAAGATTCTTTAAGTTAGGCAAATTGTCAAGTATCTGCAATTTTGTCAGTATGGGAACTCCTACAACAAATTCTGACTGAAACTCATATATGCCTAAGGAGATCACTCAGGAAGTTGCCTGAAGCTCAGAAAGGCAAAGCCCAATAACAGCACTGTGAGGTCACACTATTGGTGAGGATACAACTTTCCTGACTCCAGATTAGTACAGGGGAAATAGCGTTGGTTCTTCAGTCACAAAACCTAACTCAATTAACCTCCCTCTCACCTCAGTTTCTTCATCTGCAAAATGGGGGGGGGGCGCGGGAAGGAGTGTGTCAAACTAGACAACTAGGTGGTGAAGTGAATAGAGTGCTGGGCCTGGAAGTCCTAAGTTCAAATCTAGCCTCAGGCACTAGCTAACTATGTGAACCTGGGCAAGTCACCTAACTACTGTCTGCTTCAAGTTTCCCTATCTGTAAAATGATGTTAATAATAGCATCTACCTCCTGAGCTGTTGTTATGGATAAAATGAAATAATATTTGTAAAACACTTAAAGCTCAAAACACCAGATAACTGTTGTTGTTATTCCTCTGAGTTCCCTTCTAGATCCATAATCCTATAACATGCTGCTGAACTTCATTATTATCCTATTCAACAATCTAACGTGGGGGGCAGCTAGATGGAGCAGTGGAGAGAGCACTGGCCCTGGAGTCAGGAGGACCTGAGTTCAAATCCGGCCTCAGACACTTAACACTTACTAGCTGTGTGACCCTGGGCAAGTCACTTAATCCCAACTGCCTCAGAAAACAAAACAAAACAAAAACAATTTAAGGTCAAAATGTTTGATGTTGCTTTCATTTCTTTTTTTATTTTTAAAAATGTATTTTATTTACTTTTTTAAAAAATTTATTTTCCAAATTCTATCCCTCTCTCATTCCCTCTCTCCCTACCCTCCCCAAGGTTGCAAGCAATCAGTATAGGTTATACATGTGCAATTATGTAAAACATTGCCATATTAGTCCTTTTATATAAAAAGGACTCAAGTTAAAAAGAGAGAGAGAAAGCACAAAATAACTTGCTTCAGTATGTGTTCAACCAATATCAGTTCTTTCTCTGGAGGCAGACAGTATGCTTCGTCATTGGTCCTTTGGGATTTTCTTGGATCATTATATTGCTGAGAGTAGTTAAGTCATTCACAATTGCTCATAAAGCTATAATGCTGTCACTGTGCACAGTGTTCTCTTGGTTCTGCTCACTTCACTATATATCAGTTCATATGAGTCTTGCCAGGTTTTTCTGAAATCATCGTGCTTGTCATTTCTTATAGCACAATAATATTCCATTGCAATCATATGCAAAAATATATTTTATTGATATATTGTGTTATTATATTGCCAACATTTCTCTCTGTATATGACCCTCTCCTCTATTTAGAGAGCCATTTCATATAACAAAGAACATTTTAAAAGAAATAAAGAAAACAAAATCAGCAAAATCAAACAATACATTAAAAAAATCTGAAAATACAGTTGTTTTTATTTCTAATGAGATTTACCTACACCCTCCTCTAACATCTTTCTCTGAGATCTCATCGTTGTACAGAGGTGAGCAAGGGTTTTCAAAGGCTATGCCATCAAAACCCATAGTAACCCAAAAGATCCTGTCGAACTAGAAATGCATTAGATCGGGGGCAGCTAGGTGGCGCCGTGGATAAAGCACTGGCCCTGGATTCAGGAGGACCTGAGTTCAAATTCAGACTCAGACACTTGAAACTTACTAGCTGTGTGACCCTGGGCAAGTCACTTAACCCTCATTGCCCTCCCCAAAAACAAACAAACAAAAAGAAATGCATTAGATTTCAAGCCCTAGGGGAGAGACTGCTTTTTACCGGTTTTTTGTATGCCCAGCACTTATAGTGCCTGCTGCATAATAGGTACTTAAGAAATGTTTATTGAGTAATTGTGTATTGATAGAAAAACTTCAGGTATCAAAGTTTCAACAGACTGTGAGTAAGTACGTTAACTGAGGACCAGTCTAGCCAAATTTACAAGAGTTCATCAATAGGAATTTGGCCAACAGGTAATCAATTTCCAGCCTCAACAATTTACAAAGGTCTACTAAGGTACAAGCCATGAGGTGGGGTGGGAATAGAGGGATGATGAGAGGGAGACTCCACACCAGTGAAACCCAGATCCCAGAATCACTAAAGTGCATCTGCACACCAAGAGAGATTATAAAGAGAACTTCACATTTTTAAATGAACTCTAATGCCCACTCAGTCAAAGCTAAATTATATTGAAGTTGGTTAGCTTATAATGCTGCCAAGGCCAAGGTCACAAGTTTGTTTTCTAAACTATAGCTATACAGAGAAATACAATTCCAAGGTCCCAGCTGACATCATTCTTAGGCAGCCCACTCCACTTCTGGATCGTTCTAATCATTAGAAAATTCCCTCTTACAAGGAACTGAAATCTGACCCCTTGGTAACTTTCATTCACTCTCTAATTCTTACCTTTGCTGTTACACAGGAGGCAAAAAATCCAATTGTTCTAGCCCTGACCAGTTGGTTCACCAATGCTGCTGGCCATAAGTAGGACCTCAGGAATCAGTGTAAATGGATAATTACAAGCTGATGACTATTACTGGGGAAACAATTCAAAATGTACCCAAGGTACACAAGGGTAGTTAAGTAAGTCATTAGTCGAACTCACTTTCTCCCCCATGTCCCCCTTCCCTCCCCCCACACCACTTTTGTCCTCACACTACACTGGGGTCTTCCAAGGTGTGAAAACAGATTGGGATCCTCTCAACTCCATACCCTGAAGGATCTTCCCAGAATTCCCCAATGTGGTGGTAGGAGGCAGCCTTCATCCATAACATTCACTAGGGAGCATCTAGTGTGGAAGTGACATTAGGGTTTTATGTCCTGGACACTTTCCTCCCTTGTCCCTTGCTATAGGTTAAGGACAAGTCTCTGTGCTCAGTGCAGCTTCTCAGTTTGTGCCTCCTGGTCTTATGTCTGGGGCTTCCCTTACTGAGTGTTCAGTGTATGTAGCCTAATCTAAACTCAACAGCTGATTCTCCCTAAGGGTCAAGACATTATGCTCATACCAATCAGGGACAGAGGGAGGCTCTTGAGCCAGGATACAGTGGGAAGAACATCAGATAGCTCTCAGGGGACCTGGGCTCTAGTGCCAGTTCTTTACTAATTAGTTGCATGACTTTGGGCAAGTCATTCTGTATGGCCTCAGTTTCCTTATTTGTAAAATGAAAGAGTTGGATGAGGTAATCACTAAGGAATTTTTGAACTCTAACATTTTCATTGTCATCATCACCATCACCACCACCATTATCAATCATTATAACCTATATGTTCCTATGAACATAAACCAGGTAGCTATGTAACCTTGGGCAAGTCATTTGGCTTTTTAGTTTCAGGACCCTCATTTATAAAATAAAAAACAGATTATCTGGCTTCTTAAGGCACTTTCTAGTTCTACCAGCTATGATTCTAAACCTAAACCCCAAAATTTGATCCTCCAATGAATCCCTAAAACACAAAGAAAAGATCTACAGTCTGGGACATGGCTAATCACAACCTAAAGCCCCCAGAACACTTTGGGCCGTGACATTTTTTCTTTTTAAAGTGCTGAGTATAGGAAAATGACACTTAGGTTATGGAGAGATCCCATTTAGGTCTATTTGTCTCTCTATGGGAGGTGGAATTTTTTTTTCCTATGAAGTATCCATCCTTAATCTCACTCTTTCCTCTAATTGTGAACTGTCAGCTAAAACAGCTTAGTGTAATGGAAAGAATAACAGGTTTGGAATCCAAAGACTTAGAGCAAGGCATAATCGAAAGAATGCTGGCTTTGGAGACAGAAGACCTGGATTCAAAGCTAGCATACATACACTCACACATACACATACACACATAGATATGCACATGTATGTGTATGTACATGTGTGTGTACATGTATATACATATCCTGTATATGTAGGATATGCATATACTTATATATATCCTATATATACAGGGTATGCCTATATGTGGGATATGTACATATAAATATATACACACATATATATACACATTGTATATGTGTATAAATATTCATGTGTGTATGCATATACATGGTACCTATATAACCATATATGCACATATAATATACGTGTCTGTATCTGTATATATAGTTATATAATCAGCATATATATAGTTAGTTATATGGCACTATATAGTTTTATATATATCTATAGCAGTATATGTATGTTTATACACACACATACACACACACACACACACACACACCTGTGTGACACTAGACAAGTCCCTCAGTCTCTCTGGGCCTCTTTTCCTATTTGTAAAATGAAGGGATTGGACTAGATTAACCCTAATGTCCTTTCCCATTATAAAAACTACGCCTTTCACAAATTAACTCACAGAGACCACAATATGTAATTTGGACTTAGTTGTTCCAAAATAGCCTTCTTCCCATAACATTGTACATACCAAGTGAGAGTGTTTTGAAAAGAATAACACACTGTGACAAGGGCTCTCATTGAGAGGACCGCTATGTAAGGTAGTAGAAAAAGCACTAGGATTAGAGTCTCGGAAGACCTAGGTTCGAATCTTCCCTCTGCCACTTAGTAAGTATGTGACCTCTCTCCATTTCCAGGCCTGTTTCATCCCCTAGAAAATGAAGACCAGATGATCTCAAACCTCCCTACTAACTCAGAATCATGAATGCACTCTGATTTATGAGCTGGACATTGTTGGGAACATAATTTTAATTTCTCTGAGCCTGTTTCCCTCAGGTGGGGGGGGGCAGGTCAGAGAATCACCAAATTTGAACCTTAGAATGGAGCTCAGTCTCCATCTGGTCCATCCCATAGTACAGAGGAATTCCTGCTATAATACGCCCTGTCAGAGGTCATCCTGCCTCTTTTTGCAGGTGTCCAGTGAGAAGAAAAGCAGGACCCCTCAAGGCAGCTCACCCTCCTTCTGGATGCCTTTGATTCACATGCCTTTGTTCCTGGCTTCAAACCTCCCTCCCCATGTCTCTTTACAGTTTCCTACCTATCGATCCTCATTCTTCCCTCTGGGGGCAAACAGAAGGTTTCTAATCCCTCTTCCAGTCAGCTGGTCAATGAGCATTTATTCAGACACTCAAGAAGCTCTTAACATGTTTGAGGCACTGAGCTAAGCATGAAGATATAGAGAGAGGCAAAAACACGATCCTCGCCTCCAAGAAATTCATGCAAACCTCTACATGCAAGATTGCTACAGCGGAAATGGAAGGTGATTTCAGAAGGAAGGCACTGGGTGTGTGTGGCAGGGGGACGTGGAATTGTCATTGTTGTTGTTGGTGGTGATGGTTTGTCCTTCATTTTCTAAGAGGACCAATGACATCGTGGGTGGTGCGGTGCTCTGAGTCTTGAATTCAGCCAGGAGGGAGAGGGCAGGGGAGAGAGTCTTCCAGACATGGTGGACAGCTAGTGAAAAAGGAAGAGTCTGAATATGGAGTCTCATGTGGGAGGAACAGCAAGGAAGCCAGTGCCCCTAGACTGCAGAGTGGAATAAAGAATGAGAAAGAGCAAGGCTATGAAGAACTTCAAAAAGCCAGGCAACTGATTACCTTCCATCTATTGTGTAGACATCTTACTGGGGCATAGTTATTTAGCCTAACTGGTAAGGGAATACCTCTTGTGGCAACCCATGCATAGCTAATGTTCTATTACTTCTTCATTACTTACCTCTAATTACTCACAATCGGGAAGAGAAGAGAAGAAACTCTTTCTCCTTCTTCCAATGTCCCACCTCTTCCTAACCATAAAGGTGATTCAGGGGTGTGCAGTGCAGTCAGATACAGATCTTAGTTACTTCTAACTAAAGAGAGGATTGGAAAAGAAACTTTTTGGAAATGCAAAGTGGAAGTATATCAGCTCCACATCATTGGTTCTAACAGTCTTTTGCCATCAAGAACAATTTCCATATTTGAAAAGGGGGAAATTCTTTCTTCCCAAGTAGAGAAGCTTATTTATTTTTCCTCCAAGAGGAGTAAATCTAAATCACTTTGTAGATTTAGGGCTGGAGTGGACTTTAGAAGCCATCAGGGTCAACCCCTTCATTTTGTAGATAAGGAAACTGATGTACACAGTGGTTAAGTGACTCGCCCAGGGTCATAGAATAAGACACATTTATTTATTTATTTGTTTATTTATTTATTTGTTTGTTTGTTTGTTTGTTTGTTTATTTGGAATTTCCCCCCCAAGTTACAGGTGAAAACAAATTTTAACATTGATTTTTAAAACTTTCTGTTACAAATTCTCTTCCTCCCTCCCTTTCCCCCCTATTAAGAACTCAAGCAATTCAATATAAGTTAGAGTAAGACACAATTAAGTGTCTGAGATAGAATTTGAATCCAGGTCTTCCTGATTCTAAGTCCAGTGTCCTTTGCACTATGCCATGCTTTCTATGGTGAGGCGAGCGATTCCTTGCATATTAAGCAATGTTCATCAATAACATCCCTTTCTAATGATTCATTGGTGGCACAAAGGTGCCTGCAGGTTCTTGAAGACTCTGACAGTAGATTATCAGCTCTAGAAAGTTCTTCACCACACAGTAAAGGTTTTGAATTTAGGCTCAGTGACAGATGGTATATCTGACCCTCAGACACCAGCCCAGCTAAGTGAAGAAAGGCCCCCATCACCAGAAAATTTGCTCCCCATTTATGATTTTTTTCTTTTGGAACTGGCTAGCTGTGGACAAGTAGGACCATCAATTGGTTAAGTTAAAGAGTAGATAACAGAGTTAAAGAAAGAATAAGATGAGAAGACATTGTTGTCCTATCTCTACCCCTTAAGGGGAGTATGGGCAACTCATCAGTACTTCCAAGTACTGAGTGCAAACCCCTGCATCCAAGGGAAGACTGGAGGTAACATTATTGCCCTTGTTAGTCCAGGCTCTCTTGACCTATATAGTCCTAATTAGTAGTAATAGACAAGGATGCCACTGATATGTTTTGAGGTTGAAGTGAGTTTGAATAGCAGTGAGAAAGCTACGTGCCCACAGGCCACAGGGCTTATCACCCGAGCTGGTGGAGGGAGAAGAGACTGATGCTCCAGTCCGCCATTTTCCAAAAAGGTCTGTTAGTAGGATTTGGGGAAGATAACTATACCCTACCCCCTAGATGAAGAGTTCCTTGTTTGTACGATTATAGTCAACCTTCTACTTGTTCACCATCTTGACTGTTTATGGATACATTGCTTGTGAGCTTAGAAAGTCTCAAATACACTCAAGTCAACGCTGACTGCAGGACTTCAGGGTAAATGTTGAAGGCCTAGGAAAACTGGAGAGGTAAGCCATAGTGTGTATATAAACAGAACCGTTTAGAGGGTGGGAGAGTGAATAGATGGATCTAGATATTAAAACAGAATTCTATAATGACAACCTAGTCAGTTCAGTGGTAATAAACTAGTGAGGCATAGTGGATAGAACCAGTCTCAGATACCTAATATCTGTGTGTCCTTGGGCAAGTCACTTAACCTCTGTTTGCCTCTTTTCTCAATTGTAAAATGGGAATAATAACTAGCTTGCAGAGTTGTTGTAAGGATCAAATGAGAGTATTTGTAAAAAAAACCACTCAGCACAGTGCCTAGCACATAGTAGGTACTATAGAAATAGTGCTCCCCCTTTCTCCCTCAACATTGTGAGATACTGCTCTGGGGTCTGGTTGGTGATCTCTGTTCTTTAGACCTGTGGAAAAGTACATTAGTTGGCAGTGGCTACAATACGCCTACCAGCAGCCCCATGGGGCCCCTGCCCCCAGCACAGATTTCAGAAGACAGAACATCCTGGCCCTGTTCTGCCTTCATGACCACCAAGAGTTCAGGCAATCATGTGTTAAGGTTTTGAACAGGGCCCCATGGCTGGTTGCCAAGCTATTGTGACAGAGGCTATAAACAACACTAATACTGTGGGGGCAAGGGCAGGCATGAAAGTACCAGAGCTTCTGGGAGGCTGGGTCTCCCTGGTGCAGATGCCCACCAAGCTTGGAGGGCAGACCTTAGAATCATCCTTCCTTTGTTGTTGGCAGCACACATCTAGAAACTTTGCTCAAGTTCAGGTGTCTGGGAAGCCTAGGACTGGGAGGAGGCCCTGCTAAAATGGCTGAACCTCTGCAGTTTTACACACAAATTACACATTGATGAAGCCTTTAGGGTAGTCCCATGATTATTAGGACCTCCTTCCCTCGTTCTTCCCCTTCCATCAATCCCCCCCCACCACATCTCTGTGTATTTCTACTATATTTGCTTGTCTGTGTTCAAATTCTTACACCCCAGGAGACTGAAACTCCTTGAGAGCAGAAACATGTTTGTTATTGTTTTTGTCTCTGTATCCTCATTCTTTAGAGAAGTCTAAGGAACTCCCCATGAGAAAACTCCCTCTACTAAAGCAGATCAGTACCCATGTTGCAAATAATAGTCTCAAAGCAGGAGAGATTCATAACCTGGCATCATTAGATTTGTTTTATATGTACTGGGCATAAAGTCAAGAAGGCATAAGTTCAAATCTGATCTCAAAAAACATACTAGATGTATGACCCTGGGCAAGTCACTTAACCTTTGCCTTGGTTTCCTCAAACATAAAATGAGGATAATAATAGCAGGTTGTTGTGAGGATCAAATGAGATAATATTTGCAAAAATAGTTATAAAAAGCACTTAGCATAGTGTCTGGCATATAGTAGGCATGGTATACAGTCAATCCTCAATTTTCTCGGGGTAACTTTCTTAGAAAGGGCATGAAAGTCAAAAACAGATTGTTGGTACATTGAACCTATGGGAAATATGGGCTTAGATTCCTCCGACCACCAAAAACTGTAACTTTCACTAGAGAATGCTGAAAATACACTTTTCTGCAAACAATTCTTTATAACAAAGCATTGATTCTGATATTATGCAATTTTCCTAACACAGTAACCATGAAAAAACCCATAAATTGCAAGGGAGATGAGAGGCAACAGTGGACTGGATGGGGAAGGGGAAGAGGAGGGACAGAGGCTGAACCTAGAAGTTAAAAAAAGGGAAGGGGGAAGGGAAAGTGGGAAACACCTGCCCTCTCTCCTCTCCCTTTCTGCTCTGTGGTTGGACTGTTCCCTGACGAAAAGCACAAGCCTGGGGCGAGTCCCCACCTGCAGCTCAGCCTACCCAACCCGCCCAGTGTGACTCTCCGTGGGTGGGACACACAACACAAGGACAGGATGGCCACTCTTATTTACCCACAAGCTTAGTCACTTTCCCTTTTTATCAATTCCCTCAGCGCCTTTGAGAAGTTACTTGAGCACTTTCTAGAACAGCTTCACCCACTCTCTTACAAATGCTTTCCTCTTTTTTGAGAATATAAATTTTAGCATAGTGCCTCATTTTTTCTCTCTCTCCACTTCCCATAGCCAAGAATATGCAGGTTACCAACATGAAAGTGAAGATGAGATTGCTAATAAAATCACTCAAATGCTTGAAGTCGTGAAAGTTAAACACCGAAATGTTGAAGAATGACTGTAAATGCTTATTCTTTTTCTTTCCTTTCCTTTCCTTTCTCCATTTTGAAAATTGTGTTTCAACATAATGGCTTTCCTTAGTAATCTTCTGGGTTCTTAATTTTATGCATTTAAAAGTGTCATTCTGAGAAGTCATCATCCATAGGCTTTGCTAGACTGACATCAAAGGGGTCCATGACCCCCCCACCCCCGCAAAAAATGTTAAGCACCCCCACCTCAGAGAGTTGTCTTTGACACGGAGGTTCAATGACTTTCCTAATGTCACACAATCAGAACGTGTCAGGGATACACTTGAAATATAACTTTCTGGGGAGCAGTGGATAGAGCACCGGCCCTGGATTCATGAGGACCTGAGTTCAAATCTGGCCTCAGACACTTGACACTTACTAGCTGTGTGACCTGGGCAAGTCACTTAACCTCAATTGCCTCACCAAAAAAAAAAAAAGGGTGGTGGAAGAAATATAACTTTCTGCCCACTCCCTCTGCCATTAATAAACAATTGTTCAGTGGGGGGGGTCTGTTTTTTTAATTTTTTATTTTTCTTTGTATCCCCAGATCTTAGTACAGTCCCTGACACTTAGTAAGCACTTGGTAAATAAATGTTTGATGCACTTAGTTGGTTGAATCTGCTCACAGAGAGTAATGTCCTAGGTGGTGTCTCTGAACTTCCCTCAGCTCTCTCCCCAGGCTCCTCCCCTGCGGGCATGTGGGCATGTGGGCAGAAGGCAAGTGGCATATTTAGATAGGGATGAATATCTCCACAGTTAGCATAGCAGGGAACAGGAATAATAGATATACAGATATACATAATGTATATTATATGGCTATGTATAATACATTATACATACTTATAGAATATATTATATACTTATATATAATCATAGAATATAACATATTATATACCTATATATAATACATTACATATAATTATATTTTATATAGTTACATTAAATAATAATATATATTCTATATCTATATATAATAACATATAGGTATAATAGGTATAATGACAAAACATTTATATAGCATTTTAAGGATTGCAAAGTACTCTCTATAGTTTATCTCCTTTGATCCTTGCAAACCTTTGTGGTAGATACTATTATTATCCCTACTTTACAGATGGGCAAACTAAGTCTCACAGCTAGTAAATGTTTAAGGAGGGACTAAAATTCAAATCTTCCTATTTAAAGATCCAGCATTCTAACCACTATACCATCCCACCAGGCTGCCTGGCATCTTAAAACCAGGTCAAGGAGATGTCTTTAAACCTAAAGAGAAAGAGTGGGGGGCTCTCCATCACAGGAGATTCCAGGACTATAAGGAAGCTATTTCCAAAGCTTTGCATTTGCTGTTACTGCTTGCCTGTGGGGAATATAAAAGCAGATAAGAAGGGGTCTGACATATACTTTTCCCTTCAGTAGTTGTGGACCCCTCCACCCTGACAGGATAGGAAGAGCACTCAGCCTTCCTCATGCCTGCTGACTTTATTTCTTGGCAGACACACACACACACACACACACACACACATATATCATGGGGTCAGGCCCCAAAATAGCATCACTGATAAGGTTAACTCATGACTCCTATCTCAGAGGAATTCATTGCATGCCAGGGAGGAGGTACTTTGCCTTTGATATTTTTCAGGGGACCGGAACAGATTGTTGTGACTGGTGGCAGTTGATGCACCCCTGCCTAGATGGGCCAGAGAATGCTGTGGATGCAGAAAAACATGACATCGGAGTGAAAATCAAGTGATGAATCATATCCCCTCTAGAGCCTACAAAAATGCATGTGCAGAATGTAAAGGCTATCAGGTTGCATTCTGTCATTGTTGCCTTGCCTAAGATTGACAAAGCCTAAACACCCCAGTTGGACAACCAGAACCAACACATTATTTCATTTCATTTCTTTTAATTTCTTTTTTCTTTGTTTGTTTAATTATTTATTTAGAATTTCCCCCAAGTTACATGTATAAACAAATTTTCACATCGATCTTTAAAATTTTGTGTTCCAAATTCTCTTCCTCCCTCCCGTCCTACCCCCCATTAAGAACTCAAGCAATTCAACATAAGTTATACATGTGCCAACACATCATTTTAGATCCTGAACTGTGAAAAGGTTTAAGTGATGCTGTAATTTTGATGTACTCAGAGATCTCATCAACGAGAAATGTAGAACTGTAAATACACACATCCATTCAGAAATCTCTGTCAAATGTCAACCAATTAAGTAGAGAAGAGGTTGTTTTACACTCCCTGTCTTAGCATATAAGCCCTTAGCTGAGACCCCATTATTATTGCTTTCCCCTTTCTCAAATTATCTTGTTCTCCAACCTCCCACCCCTACTCCCACACTGCTCACTGCCTTTTCATTACCATCATTCTATTGACCCCTTAGAAAGAAAGACAATCCAGTGGCCACTAAATCCTCATTTATGTCATCAATGCTGGCAAGGGAAGAGATTTGGGGACAGGTTTGGATCTTGTAGCAGACAGAAAATGAGTCCATTCATGGGTCACAACTGCAATGGAGGCACACAGTGAAATTGTACCCCTAGGCAAGCACATTTCCACAAACAGAAGAGTCTATAATCAGAAGAACATTGATAATACAGATATAAATTCACCCTTAGAACTTGTAATGGTAAGCCCTGGAGGCAAAAATAAGTCAAGCACAGGAAAGAAGAATCGGTACTATCACTGGGACATCCTAAGTGCTACCCCTTAAAGGGAAGCATACCTCCCCTTTTCCATCCATGGGATCCTCTCCCCATTAGTCCCCCAAATCTAATTTCTAAACATGTTGCCAACTGAAGAACTCTGAGAAATCCTGTGCTTGAGATCTGATCCCCAAGGCAATGTAGTCAGGGCAGGTTCAACAAAAAAAAGACAAGGGGATAAATCTGAAATTCTATCTAGGAGTTATTTGCACCTCACACAGTAGAAATCCTCAATGGATTGAACAGAACTGAATTAAATTCCATTGCTTGCCATTATGTGAAGGTATAGTCTTAGCTCTCTCATGCAATCCAAGGTAGAGTCAAAGGGGATGGGAGGCTGGACTGTAAACAAGACGGTTATCTTGGGCAAGCTTCCTTCATCCAGAGTTGGGTTTCTGCCAAAGGGCCCCTTGCCAAAGATAAAAAGAAAAAAGCAGAGACTCAATAAATATTCAATTGATTAACTGATTATCAGTGAGTGGAATGTGTTCTCAAACTTAGAGCATAGCACCTAGGGGCTCCGCAGGAAGCACTTTTACTGGGAAGCACTGAAAAATTAATGTGTGTGACTAAGGGGTGGGATGGCCAATTGACTTGGCCTTTCTAAGGCTTTCCTGAGAGGCAGCTCCATATACTGGAGACAGAGCTGGGCTTGGAATAAAGAAAATCTGGTTTGGAGCTGGTGTCCAGTGACCACTAGCTTCGTAACCTTGGGACAGTGACTTGACCTCTCTGTGTGTTGGCTTATAAAATGAGGTCAATGGAATGGATGACATTTAAGATTTCTTCCATTTCCAAATTCATGATCCTGTGATTCTTCGATGCAATAGTCCAGGTGAGAGGTGATGGTTTCCTGACCTAACTCTGTGGCTTGTTAGGGGGGAAGAAAAGGGGATACATAGGAGAGATTTGACCATTTAGCTATGGATTCCATCCATCTGGGTTCTTAAATGACCACACCCATCCTTGTGCTATTTAAGAGAAATAGAGTATTGAGCATCAGACTTACCATTGACATAATGAGCATGCAATGGTTACAGGAAGGGAGGTGCTGGTAAAAAAGGGTCCTTGAAAAGGTAGAAAATCCCTGGACAAGGTAAATGGCCATAAGATTCACAGCCATGTTGCCAGAATAGAGCCCTCAGCAGGTAGAAATAGCAGCAGGCATTTGTAAATCAAGGAGAGCAGCACATCTGTATGTATGGACTGTCTGATCCAAAGATGACATTCAGCTTTTCAGTGACTTACATCAGAGGCTATTGAGTGGGGAAGTCGAGGTCTAATGGCCAGTCACAAGGCAGGATCCCTCGCTTCCCCAGAAACTATATCATAGAACCATAGTACTGGAAAGTGATCATGGAGTCTGGCCTTTTCATTTTACAAATTAGGAAACCAAGGCACAGAAAGTGGTTAATGACTTTCCCTAGATCTCATAGATAGAAAGCAACAGAGCAGAGATACAGACCCAAGTCCTTAGGAAACAAACCTAGTAAGCCTTATTCCCACAATACCATGCTGTTATTGATCCACGGATTGGGATCTGGAAGAAAGGAGGATTGAGTCATCAAAAAGGATTTCTCTCCCTACCTAGCTAGATGTAGAACAGAGCTGGGACCTGCTAAGCAAGGACTACCCTTTGTGGTAAGGGTCAGTCACAGGGGAGTATTAGAGAAGGTCAGTAAATCCTAGTATGCCATGGTTAGGTAGCAAGCTGGATAGGATGATGACTAACTGTCAGAAAAACCCAAGTTCAAATCCATTAGACACTTACTAGTTGCAATAGTCTGAGAGTGTCCGTTAACCTCTCAGCCTCAGTTTTCCAATTAGTAAAATGAAGATAATAATTGTGTCTATTTCACAATGTTGTTATAAGAATCAAATGAGACATATATGTATATGTATATGCACATATTCGTACTTATAGAAGTACATATACTTAGATATATATGTACTTGTATGTAAATATATATTATATATATACATATATAATATGTAAATATATTATATATATATATATTCTAGCTGTCGTCTATCAGTCTCCAAAGCCGAAGTTTTAGTGCTGAATTTAGAGTCAGGGGTCTTGGATTCAAATTTCAACTTTTCCACTTTTTACCGGGGTAACCTTTGACAAATTGCTTAATTCTCTAGGGACTCCCTCACCTCATCGGCAAAATGAAGGTGATGGCACAGAGGACCCTTCTGGCTCTAAAGCTATAATTCTAGTATTCGAGTATCAAAGAAATAAAAATAACCCATACCCTGAGGAGCAAGGGAAAGGCTTGTGCATAGGGAGGGCAGAGTCAGATGTCCCAGTAGCAAACCCCAGAGAAAGGCTCTGGCTAAATCAGGACCTATGTATGGACATAACAGACCACAGAGATCTGTGGAATAAGGGATCCAAGAAAGGGCAGGCATTTCTGGGTTCTGTGCTTCCCTCACTTTCCTACAGGACCCAAACCTAGGCCCACCTATTTCCACATCTCTTTTTTTTTTTTAATGTATGAGGTATTTTATTTTTTCCATTACATGTAAAGATAGTTCTCAACTTTTGTTTATACATGCTTTACAATTTCAGATTTTTCTCCCTCCCACCCCTCCCTCCCCCCTCCCCTAGACAGCAGGTAATCTGATATAGGTTATATCTATATATCTCTATACATATACATATATATATACACACACACATATATATACACATAATAACATTAATCCTATTTCTGCATTAATCCTGTTACAAGAGAAAGAATCAGAGCAGTGATGCAAAACCTCAAAATAGAAAGAAAAAAAAAAACCAACAGCACCCAAAACAAAAGAAATAATATGGTTCAATCAGCATCTATAGTCCACAGTTCTTTCTTTCTTTTTTTTTCTTGGATTTGGAGATCCTCTTCTATCATGAGTTCCCTGGAACTCTTCTGTACCATTGCATTGGTGAGAATATTTCCACATCTCTTAAATGAGCCAGTGCCGCTTTTGCAGGCAGAGAGACCAGACGATTTAGCCCTAGTAAGTAACCAGAAAAGTAAAAGTTACAGGAGGGAATCAAGGGCAGATACCAAGGACGACTGAATCTGAGGGAAGAGACAAACAGTCAAGGATAGAGATGAGATAAGATAGAAAACCAGGACAAGGTGAAAAATTAGAGGCAAGAGGGAAAACAGATGGGTTGTTAACAGAGCTCGAGGACCAGGACAGGGAGACCAGTTCAAGAATATGCCAGCGGGCAACTTAACTTTGTACAATGGATGGGGGAGGCGAGCAAGGAGACACATCTGTCACACTCCCTCTTGGCCCTTAAATGAGCCTCTTGACACGATCCCAATGTGTGTTTGCTATCTGTTCAAATGTAGCAATTTCCCTGCTTTTATAAATGTGACAAAAATGGTTCAACTGCTTACATAAAGTCAAAGAATGGGAAGCAAATTGGAGAGAGGAGTTCTGGTAATTCTCTGTCAGAGAGTCTGCCCCCACAGTTTCCTCATCTGTAAAAAGAGGACATTGGAATACGCCAGGGGTGCTTCCTCTTTTTAGTGGCACAGACACCTCAGGCAGTCTTGGGAAGTCTATGGACCAATTCTCAGAATGATGTCTTTAAATGTTTACTTAAAATACAATATACTGGATTATATAGGAAACCGATGATATTGAAATATGATAGAAAATACCCCAGGTTAAGAACTCCTGGACTTGATGCACTCTAAAATCCTTTCCAGCTCAAATATTCTGAGCTTATGAATGCCTTTAAATATATTTCTACCTGGGTCCCTTTTTCTTTCATCCTTCTCATTCTACTTCTAACTGTAAGCTAATATTTTGGTGCTAAAACCTCAAGGGTATTGTCTGAAAATAATATAATATTTCTGCCATTGGTTCAGGGAGAATGAGTCAAAAAACTTTCACACATTAAGTCATCCCTCCCCCCCTCCCCCTACCCCACTCCACCCTCACCATTTCCCTTAGTATCTTCCTATGTGAGACCTTGGGCAAATCACTTTAACTTTCTTTACATTAGCTTTCTCATCTACTGTATAAAATGAGAGGATTGGATGTGATGACCTCTGAAGTCCCTTCTATCTCTGATTCCACATTGTTTTCTCTATCATCTTCTTCTTGGGGGAGTTAATTAGGACTAGGTAAGCCAGGAAGTTACAAAGTGAAAGATGTTAAATATACAATGCATCTATGCAGACCAGCTGCACCTGTCTGTATATTTTATGCAAATGAGTACGATTATTTGTGCAAATGATACAACAGTAATACAATTAAGGTTCTTGTAGACAGGCATTTCCATATCCACCATTGAATATAGCCAAGTTGAATTTACTTTCTTATCACTATTTACATATTGTTTAGGGAAAATTGACATTGTAATTAGAAATTGGTCTAGAAAATCAGTTTCTGATTAAATGATCATGAGAAAATGCAATATTTCTTATACTCCTATAATGAATATTTGGATACTTATTTGAGAACTCCCAAAAGTGTTATTTTTGACCTTAGCTCAAAGTCCCACCCTAGCCCACCCCACCCCCAGCCAAGCCCGCCTCCAACAACTCACATTTGGAACATACACCATAATTTTTTCTTGAGCCCAATTAAGAAAATATTCCTGCATACAGCCCCAAATTCAAGTTTTTTGGTGTTTTTTCCTAGATATTTCTTCCCTGGAAAATCTAAGAAGAGAAAGAGAGGGGGGAGGGAGAGGGAGGGAGAGGAAGGAGGAGGAGGAGGAAGAGGGAAGAAGAGGAAGAGGAAGAGAGAGGGAGCAAGAGAGAGAGGGAGTGAGGGAGAAAGAGAACGGGAGAGAAAGAGGAAGAGGAGAGAGACAGAGAGAGGGAGGGAGGGAGAGAGCTTATTCAGGACAGAGATGAAATCACTTTTAGGCCCCTGATGATAAGTGATATCCTTGCATTAGTATAACTGATACTGGTCACAATTTGCTGAACAATAGACTTTGGAAGGTGGCTTGAAGAATGATTATGGCACATGCTAGATGATAGGCAACCCATTGAGTTAGTTCATTAATACCCCTATCTTGGGAAATCATTACCAATGGACAATGAGCTGGGGCCAGACTTGAATGGGAAAAAAAAAAAAGGCCTAGGTCACATATGAGAAAATGTATGGGGCTTTCAAGGTTCATAAACTGCTCTTGACACATAAGCCCATTTTTTTCAACTGAGCTCATGAGTTGGGTTTTTATGGAAGTTTTGAGGGGGCAGTCCCCTTGTGCACAGGGTGAGCTCACAATCTAACATCCAATCCTGTCTCACCCAGTATGCGTGTTCAGCGCATGATCATGGTATGGATGCATGCTCAGCTATGTCCGAGAGCTGGGGGGCAGGGGAGGGGAAAAGAGTGAAACCACTCCACCCGTGTAAGAAGTGGGCAAGGGGGAAGAAGGGAGAGATGGTACCAGGAGCTGGGGCTTAGGAATGCAAGAAGGCAGAGGTGGCATCAGGGTGGGCCTGCGCTAACAGGAAACAGCTATCCTGCTGGGCCACAGAACAAAGTGGAGTAAGAGGTGTGTTTTAGCAATGGGATGGAATATGTACAGAATGGTCTAACAATAACAGGGACTGGGGGCTGGGTACTTTCCAGACCCCATCCTCAGAGTCTGAACTGACTCAAGTCCACCATATCCCACTCAGTATCATGATAATAAACAGTGAGAAGAGGAAACAGGCACATCATGGATAAACAGAGATACCAAGGGCACAACCCAATGGTTATACTAGTTACCCATGAAACAGTAAAAAAAAAGTCTCCAGCCCATTGGGTAGAAAGAAAGTAGGATAGGGCAATGGGTAGAGAGCTGAACTTTGAGTCAGGAAGAGTTAAGTTCAAATCTGTTAACTTTGGCCTGATTACTAATTCCCTTATTTGTAAAGAAAAAAAAAACAAACGAACAAAAAAACAAAAACAAAACAAAAAGAGGGAGAGATTAAACACAATAGTTTCTACGGTCTTTTCTAACTCTAAATCTCTGATTCTATGAGCTTATGGCCTCGATAGAGAATCTGTGAGGGGACATGAATGAGACAGGTATAGATATAGATGTGTAGATATACCTATGGATATAGATATATCACATGTATGCACACATACAGATATATCTACACACATATATGATCTACGTTTAGTGAATGCATCATGCCTAATCAATGATGGTCAGCTCTTGGGTAGATCCCTGCACATACCTGACCCTTCTACATTTCCCTTCTGGCTGGTGTGCCGGGTACCCTGCTGGCACTCTGAAAGTCATTCAGAAAATGATGCTCCTGGAGTCTTTACAGCAGGATCTCATTTGTGCTGAATTGATCTCTTTAGCTCCCGTAAGTTGGAAGCACTTAGAGCCCCGAGCAGGGACAGGATGAGTCACGCTATTCCCTCTGCAACAGAAACCTGGGGCCCATTAAAACTTCATGCTGCCAGAGTCTGCCAAAAGACCAGCTTCAAAGGGCCTGCCTAATGTGTTTATCCACGGGGCTCTTTTAGGCCCCAGAAGAGTCCAATTCAAGTTGCAATATTGCCGTAGAAATTATTGGGAGGAAAAAGACTTCCCTTTGCCAGGAAGGTAGAGCTTCTGGCCAGCCTCCCTTGTGAAAGAAAAGTTCAGTACTCTGCATTTGGGGCATTTAAGTCTCTCTGAGCCAAATTTATTAATTAAATAATACTAAACCTCCCTGCTTAGAGAGGAGGAAAATCCAAAGGGACAGGAATTCTTCTTGCCTCTAAATATTGGTCTGCCTGGTCCATTCTCCACATACGATTTGTAATGGTCAAGCACAGTTCAAACTCCATCATCAAGATTGAACAGGAGGACAAAACCTAAGCAACCATTTTGATTCATCAAACGGACTTTTTACTTCCCAAGCATCCTGGAGAATAATTTCCCTAAAACCATCCAATCCTTCCATAACCTGTGAGGATTTTCCTTTCAGGCTGCTCAACCTGGAGTTACATGCTTCACCCTGGATCTCCCCTCAAAGCCAGGGGCATCACACCCTGGAAAATCCTGCCACCCCACAGTTCCATCCTCTCATGGGTGAATTCTTCCCAAGGTCTCCATTTGGGGAACAGGCTCCGGTCAGCCATCCTTCATCATTCTCTTCCCATTTCTGCACCTGACTCTCTGGACTTTGGCACCAGACCCCCAGGGGTACCTTCCCTGCTCCCTTTTGTGACTTGTCTTCCCCCGTTAGCATATAGTCTCTTTGAAGTAAGGAGATGTCTTTCTCTCTGCTTGAATTTGGATCTCCATTTCTTGGCTGGCTCAGAAAGTATGCAGCTTAATAAGTGCTCATTGCCTTGCTCTGCAATACTTCTATTAATTGAATTTGTCAAAGAAATTCCTCCTTCTCTAAGACTGATCATTGAAGTCATCAATTTAAAGGAAGCTTCTTTTCTAAGCTCATCAGGCCCCTCCCTTTAGAAACAGGCTAGGCCTTCAGAAAGAGTGATGCTACACGTCTTTAAATCAGGACACTGTCTCCTTGGTCTTGGGTATGCACAGATAAGACCAAGGACGTCAGACTAACATAGTGTCTCAAAATTTATGGCCAAGAGAGAGAACATGGGGGCAGGGTTTAGCATGCTTCCAAACCACCAATATTCCTTAATCATCCTGATGTGAGAATGGATCCAGCATCTGGAGACATTAGGGAAATCATTAAATAATGCTTCAGGAAGCTGCATGATGCAGTAGAGAGGGAGCTGTGTGTAAGAGTTGTGAGACCCGGATTTGGATGCCACACGTATCACTAAAGACCTGGGGGACCTAGGCAAGTCATTTCCCATCTCTGGCTGTTGACAGAATGAGGCAACGAGGCTAGAAGACCTTGTTCGGCTCTTAATTCATGATACTAGAAGTCACTTAAACTCTCTGGACCTCGGTTTCCTCCCCTATAAAATGAGACAAGTGGGCCAAATGGCCTTTACCTTGGAGTAGAACTTCCATCTCTATATCTATGGCCCACATGAAAAAGACAGAAGTAGCTCCATTCGGTGGAAATGCCAAGAAAGCAGAATTCAGTATCAGTAGAAGGAAAATATTCTTAATTAGAGCAGCCCGGACATGGCATGTGATGCCTTGGGAAAATATTGAGACTCCCTGTCACTAAAAGTCTTCAAAGGAGGTTTGGTGGCCACTGAGGGGCTATCAGCAGCCATCCTGAGCTAGATCTTCCCACTGGACCCAGATCTCTTTGGGGGAGAGGGTGAGGCTGATGACTTTGCACAGTCCTTCCTCAATTAAATCCAATTCACTTCAAGTCGTGATATCACCTCCCTGATGTCATGGTCCTCTTCAAGAATGAAGGACAGGGGCAGCTAGGTGGTACAGTGGATAAAGCACCAGCCCTGGATTCAGAAGGACCTGAGTTCAAATCCGGCCTCAGACACTTGACACTTACTAGCTGTGTGACCCTGGGCAAATCACTTAACCCTCACTGTCCTGCAAAAATAAAAATAAAAATAAAGAAAAAAGAATGAAGGACAAACAACAACAGGTGACCACCAGTTGTAGAGAAGAATCATATTTGGGCAAGGAAAAATTCCTTCTGGCTGTTTTCCCCTCTCTCTCTTTCATTCATTCATAACCAATCTGTTGCCAAATCTTGTCATTTCTTTCTCTCTAACTTCTCTCACATATATGTGTTCCTCCATTGTCCTAGTTCAGAACCTCTCATCTTTTTTCTGGACTAGTGAAATAGCCCTTTCGGAGGGAAGCAATTGGGATTAAGTGACTTGCCCAGGGTCACACAGCTAGTAAATCTCTGAGGACATATTTGAACTCAGGTCCTCCTGACACCAGGATCAGTGCTCTAACCACTGCATCACCTAGCTGCCCCTTAAAATAGCCTTCTAATGGAACTCCCTGCCTCAAGTCTCTCCCCACTCCAATCTATCTTCCACACAGCTAACAAAGTGATTTTCCTAAAGGCAGTCTAATGACGTCACGTCCCCCGACTCAATTAATTCCAATAGCTCCCTATTACCTCTGAGATCAAATTTAAATTCCTCTTGGCAATTTAAAGCTTCCTTTCTGTCATCCCTTCCCTCACTCTGGTCCAGTCATACTGGTTTACTGGTTTTTCTTCATACACAATGCACTATCTCCCATTTCCCAGCTTTTGCAATGGCTATGCCCGGGTCTGGAATTTTCTCCCTCCTCAACTCTGAGACCTTTTAGAATTCCAAGTTCCTTCAAGACTTCACTCTAGAACCATCTCCTGCAGAAGTCTTTTTCTTTTTTGGGGGGGGGGGAGGGGGCGGGGTAATGAGGGTTAAGTGACTTGACCAGAAGTAAGAGAAAGAGTAAGTAAGTGGTTGAGAAGCTCATGGTCAGACTGGTTAGAAACCAAGACAGGATTCTAATTCAGGTCTTCCCGAATTCAAGGATAGCTCTCTATGCCAATGTTATTATCTAACTGCGTAGTAAGCCCATAATGACTGGTCCTGGTGTCAGGAGGACCTGAGTTCATTGCTTTGTGAATTCAAAGAGGCCCTGGGCCAGTACCTGCCCCAAGAAAAACTGTGGAGTTGAGGAATTAATAGAGAGGTGGCTCAATGGATAGAGAGAAAAGACTTGAGTTCAAATCTGGCGTTAGACACTAGCTATGGTGACCTTGGGCAAGTCACTTAACCCTGTTTGCCTCAGTTTCCTCATCTGTCAAATGAGCTGGAGAAGGAAATGGCAAACCACTCCAATATCTCTGCCATGAAAACCGCAAACGGGATCACAAAGAGTTGGACACAACTGAACAACAAGAGGGCTTGGAGTTAGAATAGACTTAGGTTAGAATTCTACTGACATTTCCCACTGATATGACCATGAGCAAATCACTTAAACTGTCTGAACTTCAGCTCCTTTATTAATCAATCAGTCAGTCATTATGGGCTTACTCTTTCTCACCTTTAGTTTCTTTATCAGTAAAATGGGGATATGAATAATACCTACTTCATAGTGGTATTTTAAGGATCAAATGAGATAATACATGTAAAGTTCTTAAAGCACTATTAAGTGCTAGTTATTATTGTTATTATTACTACTAAACTTCAGGTACAGTGTTAGGTTCTAGTGAATCTGAAGAAAAAACAAAAGTAGGCCCTGCCCTCGAGGAGCTTACATTCTAATTAGAGACATAATAGGGGCATATAAAATATATACACAGTAGCTTTAAGGACTAAGCTCTAGTGGCTAGGGAGGAGATGAACAGAAAAAGACTTCTGTGGGGCAGCTAGGTAGCACAGTGGATAAAGCATTGGCCCTGAATTCAGGAGGACCTGAGTTCAAATCCAGCATCAGACACTTGATACTTACTAGCTGTGTGACCCTGGGCAAGTCAATTAGAAGATGGAAAAACTACCATGTTTCCTCTGACTTCTTAGTCCAATGACCAATGGTTGCATATGAAGAGAAGGGAATAAACATTTATTAAGGGCCTAGTATGTGCCAGGCACTGTGCTAAGCACTTTTCAAATATTATCTCATTTGATTCTCACAACAACCCCTGGAAGGTAGGTGCTATTATTAGCCCCATTTTACAGTTCAGGAAAATGAGGCAAGCTGAAGTTAAGTGACTTTCCCAGGGTCACATAGCTAGAATGCATCTGAGGATATATTTGAACCCTCAGATCTTCCTGATTCCTGGTTTGGTACTCTATCCACTGTGCCACCTACTTGCCTCTAGCAGATTAAGTCTATTTGCTCTTTTTTTTTGGGGGGGGGTGAGGCAATTGGGGTTAAGTGACTTGCCCAAGGTCACACAGCTAGTAAGTGTTAAGTGTCTGAGGCCGGATTTGAACTCAGGTCCTCCTGAATCCAGGGCCAGTGCTCTATCCACTGCACCACCTAGCTGCCCCCTAAATCTATTTGCTCTCGCATATGAAAGTCCTTTAGAAGCCTATAACAGTTACTATATTTCTCCCCACCTACCAGCACCCAGCCCATCAAGTTTTTTCCAAACTAAACATCCCCACATCCTTTAACCAATTTTTTTTTCCTTTAACCAATTTTCATTAGACAAATGATCAAGTCTCCTCTGGATAGAGAGGTCACCCTCTTTGGACACACTCCATTTTTTTTTCAATTTCCTTCCAAAAATGTCCCTCCAAGAAACTTCTTTTTTCATTCACTAATTCAACAAATACTTAATATTTACATGCAAAGAATTATGGTAGATAGCAGGAAGACAAAGACAGACCAGGTGCATCCTTGCCGTCCAGGGGCTTACTGTGTAATAGGAGAGAGGTTGTACGTGCAAATATGTTTGGAGGGATCCTGGGCAAAATTGTGAAGGTGGTAAAGATTAGTATGAGAGCCTCAAAAACTTAAAAACACTTATCTGTGCAATGATTAATTATAGTTAAAAAACAAAACAAAACAGTGCATGATGATTCATGCTTTCTACCTAGAGGAAGTTTGGTATCAGACAGAGTGCTGAACTTGAAGTCAGCAAGACCTCAGTTCAAATAAAAGCAGAAGGAAATTCAGAAGGGACACAGAACGAGCAAGGATGTGTCATCCCTGCTGTGTTATATGTAACACTTACTTTATACTATATGCTATATGTAATACTAATGCTTTACTTTTAAAATTTATTATTATTATTTTTTTTTTTGGCGGGGCAATGGGGGTTGTGACTTGCCCAGGGTCACATAGCTAGTGTCAAGTGTCTGAGGCCGGATTTGAACTCAGGAACTCCTGAATTCAGGGCCGGTGCTTTATCCACTGTGCCACCTAGCTGCCCCTCCGTTCCCTTTATAGACAGCTTTAGTAGGAAGTTTTTCCTTATGCCAAACCCAAGGTTCCTCTTTGTAACTTCTCCGGGTAGAGATACGCAAAGTCATCAGTCTCTCTCTTTCCTTCAGAGTCATCACAGTCCAGTGGCACGACAAAGGTCAAGATGACCAGTGATGGCCCAATGGGCTAAATGAGCCAGGAGGGACCTTGGATGTTAACCCAGCTGGTATTCACTCCTCCAGTCAACTTTATTCTGCCCTCTGGCTCCAGGAAGAATAAGACTGACCCTTCTTTCAGGTCACAGTCATTCTAATGTTTAAAGATGATGACTGAGTGCTTCCCAAACCCTCGTGGCGAGTGCCTTGGGTAACTTTCTGCACACTTGAGTCAGAGCATGATGTCCTAACAATTAGAACTGTTCAAAAGTGGAATGGGTGGTTTCTGCACGGAGTGAGACGGCCACTATTGGGGGTCTTCCAACAGAACTTAGGGGGCTACGCATCAAAGATACTCGTGGGAGTAGATTGGACAAGAAGATGTAAGACTCTTTTGACTCTGAGATTCTGTGAATTTAACCTCTCTGAGGAATTGAACTGTCCTAGCAGTGGCTAACCACACACAGGAAATGGACACGGAAAACCCAGCATCAGACAAATTAGCTTTAGCCCCCAAAAGTATGTTTATGACCAAGGCCTAGCAAAGGAGATCTCAGTTCCCCTGAGATTCTGAGACACATAGCAGCTCCCGCCAGAGTGGAGAAGGAGGAAGAAAGAGCTGGTGCTAAGAGAGAGCCGAGAGAGGGGGCAGCTAGGTGGTGCAGTGGATAGAGCACTGGCTCTGGATCCAGGAGGACCTGAGTTCAAATCTGGCCTCAGACACTTCATACTTACTAGCTGTGTGACCCTAGGCAAGTCACTTAACCCCAATTGCCTCACCAAAAAAGAGAGAGAGAGAGAGAACAGAGAAATGCAAGTGCACACAATTAGAGCACAGTCAATTATGCAAGCCAGAGGCTGGCTCCCAAGTAAAAGATGGCTGCCTTCCCTTCCACGCTGTTCACCTGTGTCCCCACCAAATCTTCTCAGACTACAGATTTCCCTCTGATGATTTTTTATTCCCCTCAACACTGCTCTCACCATTCATTTTAGGCCCATTTTCCTTGCTGTAGTAAAATGTTAGGAGAGAACAAAAGTTGATTGGAGTTGTAAATGACAGCTGGGTTGCTGTCCAAGATCTCACATGGTTCTAAATCCTCTGAATGTGTAACCTAGCCTGTCGGGACATCAATCTTGCCACTGCACCTGGATAACTCTGGAGGAGAGAGTGAGGTTGATAACTTGGCACAGCTCTGCCTCACTTAAACCCAATTCACTTGCAAGTGAAGACATCTCACTTGTGATGTCATTGGTCCTCTTTGAGAATGATGAAAAAAAAAAAAGAAAAGAGAATGAAGGATGCCAGGGGGCAGCTAGGTGGCGCAGTGGATAAAGCACTGGCCCTGGATTCAGGAGGACCTGAGTTCAAATCCGGCCTCAGACACTTGACACTTACTAGCTGTGTGACCCTGGGCAAATCACTTAACCCTCATTGCCCCACAAAAAAAGAGAGAAAGAGAGAGAGAGAATGAAGGATGAACAACAACTAGCCTTTTGCCTTCAATCCCCAACCCCCGAAAGATAGCCCTGCATGTGACCGTGGAAATTTCCTGGATATAAGACGAATGATTTAGGTGACAGTGAGAGGCAGGAATTTTGGCCTTTCTTTGTCTGGGTCATTTTTAGACACCATGGTATAATGTATGGTAGATTCAACTATCTTAAGTGGCTCCTTTCAGCCAAAACCTATATTGTGAAAAATAATATTCACATGAGGTTCACAGAATGGAATGCTCTCTGAAGAAGCAAAAGATACAAGGTAAACGTGAGTGAGCTACAGCAGATCACCAATAGTGGCTTTCATGTCAAACCATAACCGGGTCTGGGCCAATGGGGCTTTGCTACCAGACACTGAAATGTATTCAGTCTAGAGAGCACCAACATCATTTATTCTATAGCAGCAGCACAGAAGCAAGTGAGGTTAACACCTAGTTATTTTAATAATAATGATTTAATAATAACAATCAGTTCTTAGTTGGCCTCTCACATACAAGGACAGTCTGAGAATTCCAATTTTAGATTTATTCAATAATGTAAGCAAGACAAAGTATCTTAAAATATCTAAAATATTAAATAATTAAGATTATTATTCTTCAGAAACTAGGAATCATAGGATCATCGATTTTAGAAGTAGAAAGGTACTGAATCCAATTCCTTTATTTTCCCATTGAGGAAACTGAGGCATGGAGTGAATAAGAATTTATTAAGAGACTACTATGAATGTAGTGTTTGATAAACCCAAAGACTCCAGCTTCTGGGATAGGAACTCAGTATTTGACAAAAACTGCTGGGAAAACTGGAAGAGAGTATGGCAGAAATTAGGCATAGACCAACATCTTATACTTTATACTAAAATTAGGTCAAAATGGGTACATGATTTAGACATAAGAGGTGATACCATAGGTAAATTAAGAGAGGAAGGAATAGTTTACCTTTCAGATATTTGGAAAGGAGAACAGTTTATGACCAAACAAGAGATATAGAATATTATGAAATGTAAAATGGATGATTTTGATTACATTAAATTAAAAAGGTTTTGTACAAACAGAAACAATGCATCCAAAATTAGAAGGGATGCAGAAAGCTGGGAAACAATTTTTATAGACAGTACTTCTGATAAAGGCCTCATTTCTAAAATATATAGGGAACTAAATCAAATTTATAAGAATCCAAGTCATTCCCCAATTGAGAAATGGTCAAAGGATATGATCAGGCAGTTTTCTGATGAAGAAATCAAAGCTATCTATTCCCATATGAAAAAATGCTCTAAATCACTATTGATTAGAGAGATGCAAATTAAAACAACTCTGAGGTACCACCTGACACCTGCAGATTGGCTAATATGACAAAAAAGGAAAATAATAAATGTTGGAGAAGCTGTGGAAAAATTGGAACACTAATGCATTGTTGGTGGAGCTATGAACTGATCCAACCATTCTGGAGAGCAATTTGGAATTATGCCCAAAGGGCCATAAAGCCGTGCATACCCTTTGACCCAGCAATACCACCTTTGGGTCTTTTTCTCAAGGAGATCATAGAAAAGGGAAAAGGAATCACATGTTCAAAAATATTTATAGCTGCTCTTTTTGTGGTGGCAAGGAACTGGAAACTGAGGGGTTGCCCATCAGTTGGGGAATGGCTGAACAAGTTGTGGTATATGAATGTAATGGAATTCTATTGTGCTGTAAGAAACGATGAGCAGGAGAAGGTCAGAAAAGCCTGGAAGGACTTGCATGAACTGATGATGAGTGAGATGAGCAGAACCAGAAGAACATTATACACAGTATCATCAACATTATGTGTTGATCAACTGTGATAGACTGGATTCTTCTCACCAATACAATGGTACAAGAAAGTTCCAGGGGACTCATGATGGAAAAGGCTCTCCAAATCCAGAAAGAAAAAAGAAAGAGCTATGGAATATGGATGCTGATTGAACAATAATATTTCTTTTGTTTTTGGTGCTGTTGTTTTTCAATTTTAAAGTTTTTCCTTATTGCTCTGATTCTTCTCTTATAGCATGACTGATGAAGAAATATGTTTAATGTTGTTATGTATGTATATATGTGCATACATATGTATAGATGTGTGTGTGTGTATAAAACCTATATCAGATTGCCTGCTGTCTGGGGGAGGGAGGGAGGGAGGAAAATTTGAAATTGGAAATCTTATGTAAATACATACTGAAAGCTATCTCTACATGCAACTGGAAAATAATAAAATACTTTTATTTTTAAAAATTATAATTGTGAAAAAAGAGACTACTATGTGGCAGGCACTGTGTTAAGTGCTAGAGATACAGACAAAGGGAAAAAAGTCCCTGGTATTAAGGAGGTAACAATCTAAGAGAAACTGAGTATTTTATTGCAGGTTACAAAACTGGTAAGTGTCTGAGGTAGGATTTGAACCCAAGTCTTCCTGACACCAGGTCCAGTGCCCTATCTACTACTCTATCCACTGCTACCTCATCTCTATTATGTCCATTTTTAAGTGTGTAATAAATGTAAAATGGAGATTCTCAAACTGTCCTTATCTGTGAGAGGCCAATTATTCATAACTAGATGTTAAATTCATTTGTTTCTGTGTTACTGATGTAGTATAAGTGATGTTGGTAACTTACATACAATAATATTATTATGGTGTTTTTATTATTCTAGTTCCAAAATTTATGATCCTACTATTCATGATTTCCTATACAATGTTCTTTTCTCTTCTTTATATGGAAATAAGTGGTCATATATTATACATTTTTATTAAATTCACGATTATGATTTTTTAATAAGTTGGCCCCTATCTACAGTACTCTCGGATCTCCCCCACCATGGGACTGTGTACCAGTATCTCCTCCAACAAGGCTTAGTGCCCTGGAATCTCTACTACCATGACCCTCCAATTGAATTAGTCTTTAAAAAATTAGCTTGAGGGCATATTTTGTGTAGCTTGAATTAGGCACCAAAATTGCTATTTATTGCTCTGTTTGTCTGGAGGAAGTGGCATAACAGAGATCATTAAAGATTTGTGATTAGAAAAGGAAGTGGGCAGGTCACAGAGTGAGTGAGAGATAACAAATTGATGGCCATACTGTTGTGCTGACATGCAAAAAATATAACCCTGGACACCATAGGAAGACCACACACACACACACACACACACACACACACGCACACTGAATGATTTACATAAGGACATGGATAAGAATGGCTGTAGGTAGGGCATGGAAGGGGTCACAACCTGCACTGGTGGAGGGAATACCCACATTGTGGAGACTAAGAGTCCATAGGAATATTGAATAAATGTGATACAAAGTAACAAATAAAAAGAGTAAGGGTAGGGTTTAGATAGTGATATGGGCAGCAAGGTGGTACGATAAATAGAGACCCAGACCGGAGTCAGGAAGACTCATCTTCCTGAGTTCAAATCTAGCCTCAGACACTTCCTAGCTGTGTGAGCCTGAGCAAGTCACTTAACCTTAATTGTTTCAGTTTACTCATTTTTAAAATGAGCTGGAGAGGGGACAGCTAGGTGGTACAGTGGATAGAGCACCAGCCCTGGATTCAGGAGGACCTGAGTTCAAATCCTGTCTCAGACCCTTGACACTTACTTACTAGCTGTGTGACCCTGGGCAAGTCACTTAAGCCCCAACTGCCTCACAAAAAAACAAAACAAAACAAACAAAACAAATAAAATGGCAAACAACTCTACAATCCTTGACAAGAAATGGGGTCACAGGGGACAGCTAGGTGGCGCAGTGGATAGAGCACCGGCCCTGGAGTCAGGAGGACCTGAGTTCAAATCCAACCTCAGACAGTTAACACTTACTAGCTGTGTGACTCTGGGCAAGTCACTTAACCTCAACTGCCTCACTAAAAAAAAAAGAAAAAGAAAAAGAAATGGGATCACAAAGAGTTGGACGATGGCAAACCACTCAAGTATCTCCGGCAAAGAAACCTCAAAGGGGGTCATGAAGACTCAACACAACTGAAAAACAACTGATCAACAAAAAGATGGTTCTATAAGAGATTTATCGAGGAAAAGCTTACTCATCTCTAATGTCCTTTCCAGCCCTAACATTTGTTTCCCCGACTCTGAGCAGGATGCAGAAAGAACACTCCCTGGAGGCAGACGACCTGAGTTTAAATCCCAGCTCAGCTACTTCCTTTTAGGACCTTAGACAAAGTCACTTCATCCATAAAATGAGGAAGTTAGGGTGACATGTGAGCATCCCTCCAAAAAGACTCTACAGAAACCAATGCTCTTGCTGAATAAAGTCTCAGCTGCCATGAGGTGAATCTTTAAGTTACTTAGAGCACTTCAGCAACTCAGAAACACTGCTGCTTAGCACTTTATTTACCCAATGCCTCAGCATGGCCAGCGGGGCCTGACCCAACCCATCCCTCCTCTGCCTCCCCTGACCAGTTCCTGGCCTAAACGTGCATGTTACATCTCTGCTTCTGGAGGCAGAAGCCAGTAGTTCATCACCCCATCTCAGCCTTTGGACCAAATCTACTTTATGGGCACCTTCCTTTGTCTGGCCTCTCCTGACGCCAAGGACTTTCTCACCCCAAGATGCAGAGAGTCCTTTGTTGGAATCTCACATCAAAATACTAACTGTAGGAACTGTGCCCCTTTCCTGGAAAGGGTTTTTGGAATGAGCAAGCTTTAGAAAAGACATTTGAGGGGCAGCTAGGTGGCCCAGTGGATAAAGCACCAGCCCTGGATTCAGGAGGACCTGAGTTCAAATCCGCCCTCAGACACTTAACACTTCCTAGCTGTGTGACCCTGGTCAAGTCACTTGACCTTCATTGCCCCACACACAAAATTTTAAAAGAAAAAGAAAAGACATTTGAAGCGTCACATGGATGTCTTCTCGAAGAAACCTGAGAGAGCTTCTGGCCCTTTGTCAGTCTGGAACTAACATGGGTCATGTGAACTCACATTGGAAGAGACTGTAGGGATCACCCATCCCAGCCCCCTGATTTTATGGAGGAGGACGCTGACAACCAGAGACAGAAAGTGACTTGAACATCACACAAACGTAAATGGCATCGCCAAGATTAGAACCCACAGACTCTGGCTCCAAATCTCGGCCTCTCTCCACTGCCCCACCATTAAAGTTCTCCTGAAATTACTTAGGAGACCTTTGTGAATTTCTCCTCTAGTATAGGAAGGGTCACAGTGGATAGAGCAGCGGGCCTGAAGTCAGAGAGTTGTTGTCGTTGTTTAGTTGTATTCAGTCACGTCCATTCTTTGTGACCCTATTTGGGGTCTTCTCGGCAAAGAGACTAGAGTGGTTTGTCATTCCCTTCTCCAGTTAATTTTATAGATGAGGAAACTAAGGCATTTGATGTTTTGTTGGAAGAGACTACAATGCTTCACCATTTCCTTCTCCAGCTCATTTTACAAATGAGGAAACTGAGGCAAATAGGCTTAAGTGACTTGCTCAGAGTCACACAGCTAATAAGTATCTGAGGCCAGATTTGAACTGAGGTCTTCCTGACTCCAAACCCAGAATTCTATTCACCTACCTGCCCCAAAAGACCTGAGTTCAAATTTGACCTCCAACACTTATATCTGTATGTCCTACAGAGTCACTTAACCTCTGCCTGCGTGGTTTCCTCAATTGTAAAATTGGGATAATAACAGCATCTACCTACCAAGGTTGCTGTGAAGATGAAAATGTGATAATAATTATAAGGCATTTGGCATAGTGCCTGGCACATAGCAGGTATTAAATAGCAGCTAGCGTAATCATCATCACTACGGGGCTGTTGTTGTTTTATGCATTTAAAAATATTATTCTGAGGAGGGGTTCATTGGGTTCATACTGCCGAGGGGCCCACAACACAAATCAGATTAAGAACCCCCCAGGCTAGCAGAAAAGAAAGCTGTCTTTCTACAAGAGAAATAATGGGACCTGACCCCACAGGCTTTCCATTGTTTGTTTTGTTTTGTTTTGTTTTAGTGAGGCAATTAGAGTTAAGTGACTTGCCCAGGGTCACACAGCTAGTAAGTGTTAAGTGTCTGAGGCTGGATTTGAACTCAGGTCCTCCTGACTCCAGGGCCAGTGCTCTATCCACTGCGCCACCTAGCTGCCCCCAAGGCCAGGTAAGTTTAGAACCATCTCCAGATTCTCCTAGTAGCTTCAAGCCATGTACAAAAGGGAATAAACTAGCAAAAAGGGTCTTCTTCCCAGTTGGCTAAACCATGGAAAGGGGAAGAGAAAGAGAAAGGGATTTAAGTCTCTAAGCTACTCCTAGGCTCCCTGAACAAAATGAACTACTTACAGTGCTGGTAATAAGCCTGAAGAAATCAGGCATCAGGCCTAAAAGATACTGAATAAACCCAGTCCCTCGTTCCCCCTTATCTCACCACCAGTCTTATCATAGATTACTCCCCTTCATGAACTCTGCAGTCCAGCTGAGCCACCATCTTGCTATTTGCACATAGACATGTACACTCTATACCTGAATGTTCTCCCTCATCTCCTCTTAAAGTCCTGAGCCTCCTTCAAAGCTTAACTCAAACCTCACATCATGCTTTTCATGATCTTCCTCTAAGTTGTTAGTGACACTGTCAAAAAATCACCCTGTAACTTCTGGAATATAATTTGTGTATGTATATATGGATTTATAGATTTCTATGTATCTATGTACGTAGGGAAGATCATTGAATCAAAGATTTAGCACAGGCAGGAACCTTAGAAGTCCTCAAATCTAACCCCCTCATTTTGCAAATGAGGAGACTGAGGCCCCGAAAGGGTTAAGGGATTCCATTAAGGTATCTTGGCTGGGCGGAATAGTGGATAGAGTAGTGAATGTGGAGTCCAACCTGGACTCCTGGTAGACTTGGAGTGTGAGACCTGAGGGCTAATTCTGCCTTTATGGGGATAATATGGGGATGATAACAGCACCTACTTTGTAATATATAAAATGTTCTCCAAACCTTCAAGTCCTATATAAATGCTGGCTAGGATTAAGTGTCTGAGAAGGATTCAAACCCAGGGCTTCCTGATAGATACCAAGTCTAGCACTCTGCCCATTCTGCCATGCCTCCCCTTGCATGTTGTCTCTCCCAACAGAATACAAGCTCTTTGAGAGCAGGAAGTTTTTTTGGTGTTGGTTTTTCTTCTGCCTAGCGTTTAGCACAGTCCCTGGCCCATAGCAGTTTGCATGAAGGAGTACCATAGGTTTCATGCCTGACACTGTCATTCCTAGAGGAGCATGCATGGCAATAACTAGAGGGCTTGGGGCTAGAGTTCTTTTCTTCCTGATGATGATGAAAATCGGGGGAGGCATGAGGATATTTTTATCTTATCTGCAAAGCTGGCTTGGCTCACAACCTTGAAAGAGATGGGAGACGTTACAATAAGCCTTGCTCTTATAAAAACCAGCCAACTTGGTGGGCTCAGTGTACTCCCAGTAACACCCCCGCTCTGAGGAGCAGCTCTTCTGACTTCACAGAGAGTCTTTCTTTCCATAAGTAATAAGATGCATAAGCAAAGCAACCACTATTGCAAGATTGAGAAAGAGCACAAGGGAGTCTCCGGGACACCCTTGTGGTGTCAGAGTGAGAACAACTACCCAAGTGTTTGACTCCCAGGCCACTGAACTGTAGTTCCACTTGGGGACAGAGACCTGCATTTATTATTCAGAGCTCAGGAAGCCAGCTACCTCTGGAAGGTTTTAATATAGTGTGTGGTATGAACCAAGCAAATAACTTATTATCATCTTGGCCTGATTCGTGGTTATTTTTAAGCTATGGGCTTTTGCGGTTTATTTTCTTTTTTACCATCCCTTCTTCCCTGTTAGTGGTTCCAGAAGATGCTAATGTGATATATTGGGCTACAAAATCACAGGATTTACAGCTGCAAGGAGACTTGGCCCACAGGCCACGTGCAGCCCACAACTTTTCCAAGTGTGGCGGAACCAGATTAAAATGTAGTTCTTATCTGGTTTAAAGGTGTTGATATACTGATTTTAAAAAGAAAGGAAGGAAGAAATAAGGAAAAGAGAAAGGAAGGAAGGAAGGAAGGAAGGAAGGAAGGAAGGAAGGAAGGAAGGAAGGAAGGAAGGAAGGAAGGAAGGAAGGAAGGAAGGAAGGAAGGAAGGAAGGAAGGAAGGAAGGAAGGAAGGAAGGAAGAAAGAAAGAAAGAAAGAAAGAAAGAAAGAAAGAAAGAAAGAAAGAAAGAAAGAAAGAAAGAAAGAAAGAAAGAAAGAAAGAAAGAAAGAAAGAAAGACAGACAGACAGACACGTGTGATCTTCTAAGAGACACAATATGTGGCCCACAGGAATCCTCAGGTAGGGTTTAGCAGCCTCCATTCCTATCTGGGTTTGCCATCAGTGATCTAGCCCAACTCATCGATTTTATAGCTAAGGATCAATAAGGGCACAGAGAAGCAAAATAATCTGCAAAAGAAACACAGATGTTTTATTTCTTTTAGGTCTGAGGCACATGCTGTTTCCCTTTACTGAATGTTTTCATCCCAAATAGAAAGGTGGTAGAATTTTCTTTATGGTAAACATTAAATTGAGGGCAGCTAGGTAGTGCAGTGGATAGAGTGCTGGGCCTGGAGTCAGGAGGCCTCAGACACTTAGTAACTGTTTGACCCTGAGCAAGTCACTTAATCCTGTTTACCTGAGTTTCCTTCTCTGTAAAAATGAGCTGGCAAACCACTCCTCTCTTTGCCAAGAAATCCCCACAAAGGGATCATGAATAGTCATACATGAATTAAGATGACTAAACAAACAAATCGAGTTGAGAAGACAAAATTGGGGTAGATTGGAATTAGAATCCAGATTTTCTAATTCTGAATTCAGTGTTCTTTTCACTAGATCATGAAACCTTAAATCAGTCAATGGGGGGTGGGGGGTGGAAGAAAGAAAGAGAGAGAGCATGCAAGTGAGATCGAGAGCGAAATACAAACAACAACATTGTTTAATCCCATTTTGTAGACAACTCCAGCGTAAGCAAAATTTCAATTCTAGATATAAGTTGCCAGGGGAAGAAAATTCTATTGTCTGTGTACTTCTAATTAGGAGGAATTGTGACTTCCTTGGTGTGCATACTCTCTCCATTAATGCAGATGTAATCCTTCACCCTTTGGAGATTTGAGGAAACTGATTGCTCAGAATTCCCTCATTTTTCTTAGGCTTTTGATTTTGTAAACTCTTTTCATTCATCAAGAAGTCACCATCACCAATACTCGAGGATGTCACAGGGAGAAAAAGAAGAGGAGAGAAAAGAAGGATTTTGTGCAACTCATCCTCACTTAATCCAGTACATATAGAAGTCAATAAAATAAAGGACAAACCACCACCACTACTATATAGCTGAATGATCCATATTCTCTCATATATTACATCTAAACAGGATTCAGTACATTATATTAGAGAAATGCCATGGCAAACCCTAGATATATGTCCACCAAAGTGGGTGATATCCTCTTACCCACAAGATATAAGGTATCCTACAAGATCTATGCTTCCTTTCCTTTCAATTTCTACTTCCTGGTACCAAAGCCAAGTGGAGTACCAGTACACTACCATGGTGGCGGCACGATACAATAAAATAGCTACTGATTATGGAGCCAGGAGACCTAAGATCAAGTCCCTCCTCTGTTACTTGCTACCTGTGTGACTTTAGGCAAACTACACAACTTCCCCCTCTCCATCCTCAGTTTCTTTCTCTGAAAAATGAGGGGGTTGAGAAGGATGAAGAAGTCCTTCCAACTCCAGATACAAGATCCTAGGTTCCTAGTCTTCCTAGACCAAAGGTTATTCCAATTTCTTCTTATAAACAAGCTGCCTCATCATTCCTTCCTGTAAATCTGCCATAGAATATCCAACAAATACACTAAAGGCTTTCCTCTGGTTCTTTTTTTTTTCTTTTTGCAGGGCAATGAGGGTAAAGTGACTTGCCCAGGGTCACACAGCTAGTAAGTGTAAAGTGTCTGGCCGGATTTGAACTCAGGTCCTCCTGAATCCAGGGCCAGTGCTTTATCCACTGAGCCACTTAGCTGCTCCACTCTGGTTCTTTTATGATGACAATAATAATAAGATGGTACCTCTGTAATGGATGGGATCCAAGAAGGGCATCAAAAGACCCTCCATGAACTCAACCAACAATATATTGACAAAGAAGTGAACAAATGGCTGAATCACTTGGATTTGTTTATAGAAACAGAGAGGTTTGCCATGGTACTAAAAAAAAAAAAATCTGGGCATTCCCACTAGAAACTGCAGAAAGTTTCAGAGCCCAGATTTATGGATTTGTAATGATTGGAATGATGCCACCTGCTGGAGACTTACTGTAGAAGAGTTCCGCCCATGAAGCGAAGGTCTTTGAGGGCAAGACCAGGAGTCTTTTCTTTGGTGTCAGGAAGTGACGTTGGCTAGTGGGAGGAAGAAGGAAGAGGCTGGCACTCAGTCTCGCACTCTTTCCTTTGGACTCTGGTGGAGAGCGGAGCTAGAAATGTGCTCTCCCTTTAATAGATAGGAATCTAGGCCTTTCCTTCTCTCTTTACCAAATTCTTATTCTCCTTAATAAATGCCTAAAAGTCTAACTCTTGCTAAAGCTTATAATTTATTGGCGACCACTCATTAGATATTTTAGACAGACTGGCTAGAATTTTAGCCCTTAACAGATTGATGCAGATTATATAAGAAAAAGAAAAATACTCTACAACAGAAAAATTTGGCACCAAAGAAAATATTAAATGACATGGATGCTCAGGAGCCATCAAAAATTAAGTCAGTCAACTAACATTTATTAAGCACCTACTATTTGTCTGGCACTGGGCTAAGCACTGACATATAAATAAAGGCTGTTTCTAAAATTACCATGAATAGGTGGGGCAGCGCTAACAACACTTTAATTGCTGCAATGCTTTTCTTTTTTTTTTTTTTTTTTTCAATTTCTGGTCTCTAGTTCTATATGCCTTTTTATTATGCATAAGGACATGGTTTTGCTTCTTAGAATCTTATAACTGCAAATGCATCCTGGCACATCGTAAGCACTTAATAAATGTTCATTTATTAATTGATTAAGCTTCCTCTGGGAAATAGAAATGAATCAATGTTGCTTGACATAAAATATATGCTCACATGCACATTTATACATCACTATATTAATAAGTAAGGCCTTTATCCTCTTGGTAGACTGGAAATCTATTCCTTCTCCCTTATAACATATGGGTTAGCATTTCACAAGTAGAATTCCAAGGATGGGTGGGATGGGACATAAACACCTTTGTATGACCTTTGATTCTTCACTTGAGACAATGATACAAGATTTTATTTTCCTGGAACGAGCCAGATAATTGGAATTAATTGTCCCCTTTTTGCTTTTACCCCTAAGACCAACTAGTATGTACACAATAAATATTTGAAGTGGTACATTTAGTTAACACCAAGGTTTACTGAGAGCTACACTGCAGCACAGGAGAGACAATGTCAGAAAGAAAATAAGAAGTTGGCCTCAAAGTCGGCAAATCCAAAAGTGTTCGAAGTCCTGACTCCAACACATATTGTATGGCCCTAGGAAAGTGATTGGTGTCTATGCACAGCACAGTATGGGAAAATCCATGGATATATAAAGACATTATAGTACAAGAGATCAGTCTAAATCCAAGCACTCTAAACTAAATCTATCAGAGTTTCCCTTATCTTTCATTGCTCCCTATTGAGCAATCTTTGCCAAGGAAGAAGCTCAAAGGCTCTTCCTAGCAGCAAATCAAGGAAAAACAGCAGTCTTTGATCAAGAAAGTCTTGGCTTCCTTTGAGATTCCCCCGTTTAAAATAAGAGAGGGTAGGGAATGGCTATTCGTCCAGGGGTTTGTTGTTTTGTTTTGGTTTTTTGGGGGTTTTTTTGGTCCACATCCGGGATCTCATTGGTGTAACAAACCCTAAGTGAAACTCTATGGATGAGGATCAGTAACTTAGTTCAAATTCCTTCCCGAGTCCCTGAGAGGTTAAATGATTTGCCTGGTATGTATTAGAGGCAGGGGTAGAGCCTGGGTGTTTCTGACTTTAAGGGCATCCTTCTAGTCCCTTCAAGAAGTATCTGTCTATTCATATATATTTTTTCTAAGAATGAAGAGATTCATTTATTAATCATATTAGAGGCAGCACTGGACCTGTCTGCTACAAATTTAAATAACTCAGAGGTTCCACATCAATTTGGCAGAAATGACCAAAAAAAAGGAAAAGAAAAGAAGACAGAAGAGAAGAAAAGAGAAGGAAAAAAGGAAAGAAGAGAAGAGAAAAGAAAAAAGGAAAGAAAAGAAAAGAAAAAGAAAATTGAGGGGGGAACTACTGAAAAAAACAGACCCACTAATATACTTTTCAGCAGCTAGGTGGCACCATAGTGCATAGAGTGCTGGGCCTGGAGTCAGGAAGATTCATCTTTCTGAGTTCAAATGTGGCGTCAGACATTCACTATCTGTGTCACCTGGACAAGTCACTTAATCTCATTTGCCTCAGTTTCCTTATCTGTAAAACAAGCTGGAGAAGGAAATGACAAACCACTCCAGTATCTTTACCAAAAAGAGTCAGACACAAATGAAACAAATAAACAACTAAAATTCACTGTTGGTGGAGCTGTTGAATTAAGTCCAGACATTCCAGAATATAATTTGGAACTATAATTATATTTATTTATTTTTGTAGGGCAATGAGCGGTAAGTGACTTGCCCAGTGGCACACAGCTAATAAGTTTCTGAGGTCAGATTTGAACTCAGGTCCTCCTGAATCCAGGGCCAGTGCTTTATCCACTGTGCCACCAACTGCCCCCAACTATAACTATATTTTTGTGCATATAGTTGTGATAACACTACTAAGCCTGTATCCTATCAGAAGCCAAAGAAGAAAAGGACAGATATGGACAAAAGCATTTGTAATAACTCTTCTTTTGGCATACAAAGACCTGGGAACCAAGGAAATGACCATCAACTGGGGTCTGGGCATGGAATGTTATTATGCCATAAAAAAAAATTTGAAAGGTATGATTTCAGATAAACCTAGAAAGACTTTTACAAACTGATGCAGAGCAAAGTAAACAAAGCCAGCAGAATAACATATACAACATTGTAAAGAGAAACAATGACTCAGAATGACTTATAATCCAAGTGAACTGGATTTAAGTGAGGCAGGGTTGGGCAAAGTCACCAGCCTCACTCTCTCCTCCAGAACCATCAGGGTCCAGTGGCAAGATATAGATGTGGAAGGGCAATGCATTCAACAAAGAGAGCACAGGATCTGGAGTCAGAGAAACTGGATTAAAATCTGAGGTCTGTTCCTACCTGAATGACCTTGGTAACCTTTCTGGACCTCCATTTCTCATCTGTAAAATGAAAGACATATTCCCCTTCATTCAGGTATGCTGGTAAATCTTCAACAATGGGATATCATGAAAAATGAATGCAGCGACATCCTTTTACGATTAATTTGAATTAACTTTCTCCATTATTTTCTTTGGTCTGAAAAACAAACAAAAATATCAAGCCTGATTTGTAGTGTGTCGATTTCCGCAGTGTAAAATGCTCACAATAATTTTTTTTGCAGGGCAATGAGGGTTAAGTGACTTGTCCAGGGTCACACAGCTAATAAGTGTCAAGGGCCTGAGGCTGGACCACAATAAAATTTTAATAATTGGTTCTAGAGATCAGTTTTGAGCTGGCTCCTGCATATCCCTACCTTCCAGTGGCATTGGTTTCCTTGTAGAGACTTGAACAAGCCACTCCATCTCCTGACTCTGGGCATTTTCAGTGGCTGGTATCCATGCGTAGAATATTCTCCCTCCTGGCTATTTTTTTTCAGGTCCCAGCTAAAATGTTACCTTCTTTAAGAAATTTCCTAGCTGTGTGACCCTGGGCACGTCACTTAACCCCCACTGCCCCGCCAAAAAACAAACAAACAAACCAAAAACCAATCCAGGGGTAGCTAGGTGGCACAGTGGATAGAGCAATGGCTCTGGAGTCAGGAGGACCTGAGTTCAAATCTGGCCTCAGACACTTAACACTTATTAACTGTGTGACCCTGGGCAAGTCACTTAACCCCAATTGCCTCACTAAAAAAAAAAAAAAGAATGGGAGGCTAGATAGCACAGTGGATAAAGCACTGGCCCTGGATTCAGGAGTACCTGAGTTCAAATCCGGCCTCTGACACTTGACACTTACTAGCTGTGTGACCTTGGGCAAGTCACTTAACCCCCATTGCCCCTCAAAAACAAAACAAAAAACAAAAAAGAAAGAAAGAAATTTCACTTGATCCTCCTTATCACTGCTGCCTGCCCTCTAAGATTACACTGTATACACCTTCCTTGTACATGGTTGTTAGGGAGTTGTCTCCCCCTTTAGACTGTATGCTCCTTGAGAGAAGGGGCTGTTTGGGGGGGGGGGGTTCTGATTTTGTTTTTTGCCTTTCTTTGTATCATTTAGCACAGTGCCTGACACATCACAGGTGTTTGCTTAATAAATGCTTGAGTTCTTGACTTGATTTTACCCCTAAAAGACCCCTGTCTAGTCTTCCCAGCATTTAGCTAACACAAGGCTGTCTTTGCTAGTACTCCAACATTTTAACATAAGGACCTATAAAGCTCTAGCACACTTTGGTTAGAGAAGCTTTCTGTCAAGGGAGTGCTTTCCCACTGGTGGTCAAAGTATTTTTAACCAACCCTTCACTGAAGATCAAATTCAGATGTTCCTTGGGGCCTATAGGAGCTCAAATTGGCAGTACTTTGGGGCTCCTTTATGACATATCACTAATTTTTACAATTCTAGGAGATTAGAGGTTTACTCACACACCCCCCACCCTACCCCTTATGATATACTTTTCCTTAGTAGGGCCTTCCCCTCTGGAAGTGGTTTTTAAGTTACAGTAAAGGGTTTCTTCTTCTTCCTTAACATATCAGAATGGGCTCTAAAAAAAAAAAATCACAGATGAATAGCTAATTGTATATTAACAGAAGAGAGGATGAAATGCCACCACCTCTTAAGAATCATTATTAATAATGATAATAACCCTGACGCTATTGCCCTTTTGTAATGAGTAAGCCCTTGCCATACACTGACAAACTGGGCAGGCACATATGTGTGCATTTGCAGAACAAAATGTGGCTGCTTTTCCTTCTTTTGGTTTAAAGATGACTCAATAACCCAGCAGAGCTTAGTCTGGTGAAACT